>NW_011357998.1:4123-4517 GCF_000735185.1 Notothenia coriiceps | reverse complement strand
GAAGAGACATGGAGAAGAGGGGACACATGTTAAGAGGGGACACATGTTGATGTAGAAGAGACATGAAGAAGAGGGGACACATGTTGATGTAGAAGAGACATGAGAAGAGGGGACACATGTTGATGTAGAAGAGACATGAAGAAGAGGGGACACATGTTGATGTAGAAGAGACATGGAGAAGAGGGGACACATGTTGATGTAGAAGAGACATGAAGAAGAGGGGACACATGTTGATGTAGAAGAGACTGGATGTAGAAGAGACATGAAGAAGAGGGGACACATGTTGATGTAGAAGAGACATGAAGAAGAGGGGACACATGTTGATGTAGAAGAGACATGAAGAAGAGGGGACACATGTTGATGTAGAAGAGACATGAAGAAGAGGGGACACATG
>NW_011357998.1:2383-2798 GCF_000735185.1 Notothenia coriiceps | reverse complement strand
TGCTACTGGTATATTTACTCCACTACTTATTTTTCTGACGACTTTTTACTTTGACTTCTTACATTTTGAACTCAAATACCTGTACTTTCTACTTCTTACATGTTGAACTCAAATACCTGTACTTTCTACTTCTTACATGTTGAACTCAAATACCTGTACTTTCTACTTCTTACATGTTGAACTCAAATACCTGTACTTTCTACTTCTCACATGTTGAACACAAATACCTGTACTTTCTACTTCTCACATGTTGAACTCAAATACCTGTACTTTCTACTTCTTACATGTTGAACTCAAATACCTGTACTTTCTACTTCTTACATGTTGAACACAAATACCTGTACTTTCTACTTCTTACATGTTGAACTCAAATACCTGTACTTTCTACTTCTTACATGTTGAACTCAAATACCTG
>NW_011357998.1:0-2343 GCF_000735185.1 Notothenia coriiceps | reverse complement strand
TACAGGTATTTGAGTTCAACATGTAAGAAGTAGAAAGTACAGGTATTTGAGTTCAACATGTAAGAAGTAGAAAGTACAGGNCAAAACATCGTTATGACATCATAAAGTGGCCAAAATCTGATCAGCTCATTTTCAGACAGGTTTTTATAGAAATGGATCAAAAAGAGAGAGAATCTTTGTTCCTGAAACTTTCAGAGTGTCTTTCCACAGAGGGGACACATGTTGATGTAGAAGAGACATGAAGAAGAGGGGACACATGTTGATGTAGAAGAGACATGAAGAAGAGGGGACACATGTTGATGTAGAAGAGACATGAAGAAGAGGGGACACATGTTGATGTAGAAGAGACATGTAGAAGAGGGGACACATGTTGATGTAGAAGAGACATGAAGAAGAGGGGACACATGTTGATGAAGAAGAGACATGAAGAAGAGGGGACACATGTTGATGTAGAAGAGACATGTAGAAGAGGGGACACATGTTGATGTAGAAGAGACATGAAGAAGAGGGGACACATGTTGATGTAGAAGAGACATGAAGAAGAGGGGACACATGTTACAGCTGATCAGGGGAACTTGGCTGCATTTTCTTTTCAAAGGGGGAACATCATTGAAAAAGGTTTCAGAACCACTGCCCTCCAGTGTGTTGGCAGAACTCTTTTAGCAGAGCTCCTTTTTAACACTTTGGTCCCCTGAATGTTGCAGATGTTAAGTCTCTGCAAGAAAATGGAAAGGATCCCTTAAATGCACTTAAGTAAACCCTAGCTATATAATAATTATTACACTAAAGCAGGGTATCCTCAACTTGGTGAAGCCAGCCTGATGGGTATTTGGGGGGGATTGGTAGGTTATCAAAACGACTGTCCTTTTTGATTTGATGGATTAATTGTTACGTGAATTTCCCCAGATTTCCAGTTATTCCTAAGCATAATTTGTGTCATTATTTCAGGCATTATGCAGCTCTTGTTAATTTACCCATTTTGTGGATGTAGATATACACCATGCTTCATAAGTCCTTATTTAAAGACAGTCCAGCTGATCCAGACTCTCACAGCTCAGTGTGTTCATGCATCTTTTTATTTACACTGCGCTGAACTGCCTCTTATGGTCTGGTATGTTTTATGTGACTCAGGATCAGGCCTTGTACGGCACTTAAAGTGAGAAGGAAGGTGAGTTACGTGGGTCCACAGAGTATAGATTACTATTCTCGCGGGAAATTGCTTTTTCCTTTGTCTTCCCTCCATCTTCCTGAATACCAATGTGTGTTTGAATGTGTGTGAACATGGGGATTGCACGGCTACAGTCATTCCTCCACCTTGAGCTTCAGCCCGGGGTGGAGAGATCTGCCAAAGTAGGGCTGGCTTGATGTGCAGCTATTTAAAGCGCTGCTATATTTCCACTGGGTGCTCACATACTGTATAAATCGGGCCGGGCAGTTCTGCAGCAGAGTTTCTGCACAGGAGATGATGCATGCGTTTACAGCTATGTGAAATACACATCACATAAAGTGATATAAATCCTGTATGGGTGTTAAGCTGCAAGAGCGGGAACGATGCCAGGTGAGGGACTGATACTGCAATTCAGTGGTGATTTGAGAGAAGATTTTAATACATGTTTACTGCCAGAGAAAAGCAGGAAACCAAAGAGGGATTTGTTTTAATGAGTTGCAATGAGAATCTAAAATACCAACGTGGGGTTTAAAAGATACTCAGGATGTGATTTTCACAGAAATGCCATCGTTAGCACAACAAGACGAAAGCATCCACTTAACGTAAAGTGAACCCTGAATGTGTCCTATCCCACTCATCAGAAGCTCTTCTCTCACCATACTGTATTCACTGGTTTATAAACTGCTCTATTTTAGTGCAGAGGTGAGAAGTATTGGAGTACAAATACTTTGTTACTGTCCTGAAGTACATGTTACTGGTATATTTACTCCACTACTTATTTTTCTGACGACTTTTTACTTTGACTTCTTACATTTTGAACTCAAATACCTGTACTTTCTACTTCTTACATGTTGAACTCAAATACCTGTACTTTCTACTTCTTACATGTTGAACTCAAATACCTGTACTTTCTACTTCTTACATGTTGAACTCAAATACCTGTACTTTCTACTTCTTACATGTTGAACTCAAATACCTGTACTTTCTACTTCTTACATGTTGAACACAAATACCTGTACTTTCTACTTCTCACATGTTGAACTCAAATACCTGTACTTTCTACTTCTCACATGTTGAACTCAAATACCTGTACTTTCTACTTCTTACATGTTGAACTCAAATACCTGTACTTTCTACTTCTTACATGTTGAACTCAAATACCTGTACTTTCTACT
>NW_011357997.1:0-11035 GCF_000735185.1 Notothenia coriiceps | reverse complement strand
GGTAACGTGATGTCCGCATCTGACCTGTTGCTACTGTCTGCAGTAGATGCAGTGTTGCTGGCGTTTAGTGATGGTTGCTTTAACCATTTTCGTATAAATGATTATCCACAGATCAGATGTGTGTCACTGCTGTGGAAGCACTTTGGAAATGATGCACGCGCAGCGGAGCAGGTCACGCGCACCTGACACAATTTGTTGTTAGTATTTTTCGCTACGTTCTCTTTTTTGAATGGTTGCATAACGTTCAACTTCCCCGAAGATCTCGACGCGAAGCCTGAAGGGTAAACACCAGGTTTACTAATCTACCCGCACAATTTGTCCGGTGTCGGAATGTCTCGCTATGTTAGTACATTCTTAAAAAACAAAACACCATTTAATTTCGGTTTAAAATGTGTTGTAACTGCGTTACTGAGCATTGTAACGGGTAATATATTACCCACATTTCATTAGTAATGCGTTACATTACTTCGTTACAGCAAAAAGTAATATATTACTGTAACTCCGTTACTTTTGTAACGCGTTACACCCAACACTGTCGCTGTGTGATGTTACTACTTTACTTTTACCTAAATAAAATATCTGAGAATGTCTTCCACCACTGCACACACACAATGCAGTGATGGTTGCTGAAACGTTTGTACATTATACATAAATAATAAGAGACTATGCTTTCGACATGCTGTCTGTTAAATGAAAATGTCAGAAATCCAGATGTTGAGTCGTTTATCTCCGCTGGATGGCGGTGGTGGACATGCTGTCTTTTTTGTTGGCTAACACCGGTGGCTGCTAGCCAACCATAAACACCAAAACAACGGGCATCTGTCCCTGGGATGGACTGCAGGGATTGGGTCGATTGCGATCTGTGGGTTCGTTGTTAGCTGGCAGCATTTCCTCCTACTGTAACGGCTAAGAAACATAATTTCCTAAATACATAACGAAGAATTACTCTCAAGAGGGACGGTTCCTGGTAGATTTAGCAGCAACTGCGATTGCGCATCTGGAATTTAGCCGCTAGCGCTAGCTAGCCGACAAGCTAGTTTAGCAGATCCTGTCCTCTGCATTTTTTTCGAAGCATTAGCTATAAGCTAGCTCTCTGTCTCAAGCATTCACAAGTCAAAGAACATGTAAATTACCATGGAGGCAAAGAGACGGGAACTGGTGAGTATGATGATGAAAATGTTTAAACTAGCCTGCTAACGGCCTCTTTCTGTTAACGGTATTCAGCTAGCTTTCTGAGCTTAGCAACCTCTGCATATTAGCTTTGTTGTGATAGCCTGCGGTGAGCCCCTGTTGCTGACACCAGTGTTTATCTCTTATCTTGTTGGATATAAAACCCTCTGTGTTGTTGAATAGCATTGTTATTTGATAAATCTCCACATGTGTGGACATTGTATTGTTGTCACTTTAATGTTTGTAAGATTGGTGCACTATTTAGTGGGCTAACGGTACTGTACATAGGGCTAGAGTTGTTAGCTTCATCAGTATCTCTCTCTATAGGCTGCGTCCGTTTTGAGCATTGCATTGCAATTGTTCCACATTTGGTTCTGTGTTATTCTGCAGTCTGCATGACATGGCAGTTGTCAGAAGGATGGTGTAATTTGCTAATGAAGCAGGAACGGAATTATGCAAACGGATAGGGGACTTGAAGGGCCCAGAGCTGGAAAAAGTATTCAGATATTGTACTTAAGTACAAGTAGAAGTACCAGAGTGTAGGAATACGTTACAAGTAACGGTCCTGCTATCAAAATGTCACTCAAGTACAAGTACAAAAGTATTAGCATACAAATATACTTAAAGAACCAATAGTAAAAATAATCATTGTGCAGATTGGTCCATTTCAACTAGTTTAAATCACGTTGTATACTGCAGGCTAGCTTGTGAATTAACTCCAGGTGTAACTAAAGTCTTATGTAAGTGTTTGATTATATTTCACATCAATAATCCAAATCTGCAAAGTAACTAAAGATATTGAATACATGTAGTGGAGTAAAAGTACACTATTTACCTCTGAATTTTAGTGGGGTAGAAGTACAAAGTAGCAACACATTGAAATACTCAAGGAAAGTACAAGCCTCTCAAAATTGTACTTTAGCACAGTACTTGAGTAAATGGACTATTTATCTTTACATCACTAGCACTTTAATCATCTTTGGTTGTGTGTTATTCTACAGTCTGCATGACATTGCAGTTGTCCTAAGGATTGCGTAGTTTTATACTGAAGCAAGAATGGAATTATGCAAACGGACAGGGGACTTGCACAGCCACATTAGGTTGTTTGTGTGACCGCCACGCCTCCTTAGAAATAATCCTATATTTCTTTGCTGTCATATTTACTTACATGATGCTGATGCATATTTTATATCTGCCAGGAGGACCCACACAAAGTTATCTTTGACCATTTACCTGTCATTATTCAGGCAGTGCCAGTGATGGCCTCCCCCCTGCCTGTCTCCATCATCCTGGTGGTCCTGCTCTTGGCTGAGTCTCCATGCCAGGCAGGGGACTGCAAAGGCCACAGGCAGGTGTTGAGGGGACCACCAGGCTACGTCACAGATGGACCAGGAAACTACTCTGTCAATGGGAACTGCGAGTGGCTTATCAAAGGTATAAGAGTGTGTCTTGTTCGCTGAAACATTTATGAATAAATGCCGAAGACTTTAACTCACAGATATTTCCCACCTTTATACATCCTCCAGCCCCCAGCAGCAGTCACAGCATAGTCCTAAATTTCACCTTCATGGACACAGAATGTACCTATGACTACCTGTTTGTGTATGATGGAGACTCCTACCAGAGCCCTCTTCTAGCCAGCCTGAGTGGCAACACTCTGCCTGAACCCATTGAAGCCAAGTCTGGCAAGGTAACTAATGAAAGCATGATGAAAGAAACTCTGAAGCGTTATAACTATGGCATATAATCATTTTGTGTCTATTATTTGATTTCCTTGTTCCAGATGCTGCTTCATCTTTTCAGTGACGCTAATTACAACCTCCTGGGCTATAATGCAACGTTCACCTTCTCTCTGTGCCCCGGAGCCTGTGGGGGCCGCGGTCGCTGTGACTCCACCACTTCAAAGTGCCAGTGCCATCAGGGTTGGGGAGGAGCAGCTTGTACAACCCTCCTGTGCTCCCAGGCTTGTTCTGTGAATGGCCAGTGTGACAAGGTAAGAGTAGGGATGGGGAAGGTTTAATAATAACAGAAGCGATCAGTGTCCAACAGAAGGGTCATTCATTCTCCCCTAAATAAGCTTATATTATGCCTGTTTGTTGTGCGGTGTGGTCTTAAACAATTTTTCTTCTCCAATGTTTTGTCTCAGAAAGGGGAGCGTTGCATATGTAACCCTGGCTTCCTGGGTCAGAGCTGCCTGCTTGGTTTTCATAACGACAGTGGGGCGGGGCAGTGGTGGCGGGTGAGTGAAGGAAACCCCCACACGCCCCCCAGGATGGGTTCTGCTGGCGTGTATCTGTCCTCCACTGGAGCCATGTACTTGTTTGGCGGTGAGATACTCGTAATTTCTACTGACGTAATATTAAGGGAATAAAATCCTCCTTCTACCCCCTTTATTTCAGCTGCAGTTCCTCATTTGACTTTTACTGGCTAGTGTTATGATGATAAATAACCTCGATGTACATTTGATTATTACTTATTTTCCCACAGGGTTTGACCTGAATAGAGCTCTTGGTGACTTGATCAAATATAACTTCTCCTCCAACCAATGGGAAAGCCGGTCTTATGGTCACTCTCCTGTAAGTAGTTTGTGTATTAACGCACGCACGCACGCACGCACGCACGCACGCACGCACGCACGCACGCACGCACGCACACACACACGCACACGCACACGCACACAGGGGCCTTGTTACTATCAGCCTTCTGCAGAAATCTTATATTTCAAACGTCATGAAAACAAGAAACTTTGCTTCCTTAATCATGATAGAGTATTTAGAGAAACTTAGTCAGCACAGCTAGAATTTATTTGAATAAGAAGTAGTCAGTCGAGATTCAGTGGAAAAAAAACTCCCCAGCCCCAAAGCATATTATGACAAAGAAACCAAACATATGGCAGATATAGAAAAACAGATATCAAATGTATGGTTGTGCAGTAATGTGATTTATGAAATTGTGTGGAGATGAAAGTTTTATAGTAATCAGCTGATTGCAGTGCATCTAAAAATTGCCTTTTTTGTACATAAAAGTAAACTTCAACTGTAATCTTCTCAAATATTCTTTAACATTTAGCTGTTTGACTCTCCGCTCTTGTCAGGTGGCTCGTCATTCCCACACAGCTGTTGAGTGGACGGGTAACATGGTGATCTTTGGAGGAGAGCTTGCTAACGGCTCCCTGGCCAGTGACGTCTGGATGTACCGGCCTCTCCAAGATGACTGGCAGCAGCACGGCTTCTCAAATTCACGTGGGTCTCCTAAACTGGCCAATCACGCTGCAGCTGTCGTAGACAACTATCTCTATGTATTTGGAGGTAAGTTTCACAACATACTGTCACTTTTAAAGGTCACCTATTATGCAAAATACACTTTTTCATGTCTTTTATACATCAACATGTGTCCCCTCTGTGGAAAGAGATTCTGAAAGTTTCAGGAAAAAAGATGAGAAAAATCTGATCAGATTTTGGCCACTTTATAATAATAATAACAATAAATGGGATTTACATAGCGCTTTTCTAGACCCAAAGACGCTTTACATTACGAGTAAGGTCGACAAACAAAACAAGAACAAAAACACAAACAAAAACAAAACAGAAAAGCAGTCAGGAGGATGTTGGTTCAGAGGGGGGAGGGGCGGGTTTAAGGATAAGCAGAGTTGAAGAGGTGGGTTTTGAGACGGGACTGGAACAGGGTGAGGGAATCAGACTCACAGAGATCTTGGGGGAGGGAGTTCCAGAGCTTATAAGCACTCGGTAAAACATAAACACACACAAAAATCTTCTGAATGATAAGAAGTATAATTACAAAATAATGCACATTACCATTTTGAGAGAGAGTACCGAAGTTAAAGAAGTCAGAAAATAATCTCTTATCGAACTGAGGCTCCAGTAAAACACACTGCATCTCTACATGGACATCATGGTGTTTACATGAGCACAGAGAGATCGGGTTATTCATGTTCCCTGTTTACCAGTGGCGAACCGTCAGGGCCTTCAAGGTATTCAGAGAATACCCTGGAACACTCAGATAAAACAAACAAAAAATCGATTTAATTATATAAATAACATGTAATAAAATGTATATAAAATGAATAAATGAGAATTGTATCTGTGTTGTTGATCTGTAATATCACAGTGTTACGTTGATTTCTTTGTCCTTCTCGGACCATGCACTTCGCATTTCAGTGGTTTTGTGTTAGAAAAGAAAGCAACCAATCAGGGGCCGTATTCACAAAGCATTTTATCTTACCGCTAGGAGTGCTCCTAACTCGCGCTAAAGCATTTTACGTAGGAGTTTTTTCTTAAAAGTTATTCACAAAGCCGCTGAGACCTGCTCATACTAAGGATAAATCACTAAGAGTGACGCGCCGTTGCTATGGATTACGTCGATTCTCGTGCATGAGTTTAGAAGCGGTCAGTACGGTGATTGGTTGTTCAGAGCAGGCGGTCTCGGTGAAACTCATCCGCAACATCCCACAAACGAGCCGACTAAATCACCGAAAAACAAGGAAATAGCCTAGGCTAGAAATGTATTCCTATCAAATAGTTATGGACAGTGCAGTTAGCAGAATACACACATGATGACAAGTTTGTGCAGACCACGATAATGACGTTGTATATGCACGTTAAAGAGAGAGAGCAAACAATAAAAATACGTAAATTGCATTAAATCAAGGAGGCAATTAAAAGCACCCTGCAAACTATTATCCAATGAGNGGCCGGGTTAAGGTAAGCAGAGTTGGAAGAGTGGGGTTTTGAGACGGGACTGCGAAACAGGTGAGGGAATCAGACTCTCGCGAGGTCTTGCGGGGGAGGGGAGTTCAGAGCTTCCACGAGAAGGTCTGTCCCCGAAGCTCCGGGTTTGCCTTGGGGGGATTTTAGAGGCAGCCGGGCTGAGCGTGGATCTGAGGACCGGGGGGGTGCTAGAGGATGAGGAGGGCTCAGTGGAGGGTAGGGGGGGGGCCAGTGGTGGAAGGCTTTTATAGGGGAGCGACAGGAGTTTTGAGTGAAATGCTGGTGTGAGACGGGGAGCCAGTGGAGTCTTGAGGACCGGGGTGATGTGATGCCTGATTTTGGTGTGGGTGTGAGGGTCTGGCGGCGCCGTTTCTGACACGCTTGGGTCTGTTTGAGGATGTGCTGCTGATGGCCGAAAGAGGAGTGAAGTTCCCAATATCAAAGGCGGCGAGGGGGATGAAGGCGTGAATGAGCGCTCAGCTGCGGGGCGCGCGGTGAGAGAGGACGGGAGTTTTGGGCGATATTGCCGGAGGTGGGAAAAATATAGGTTTACAAACTTGGCGCCGGATGTGGCGATCGGGGAAGGGGAGAGGGGTGGGCGTCGATATCACGCCAAGGGTTGCGTGCCTGGGTGGGAGGGGGAACAGGGGGCATCCGATGGTGGAGTGTTCAGGTTGGGGGGTTTTTTGCCTAGAGGGGCTGGATTTGGAGCCGATGAGGAGCGAGTTCGTTTTATTGACTGTGGAATTTGGAGGAAGTTGGGTGTGCATCCAGGATTTTATTGCGTCAGACAGGATTCGATGTGTTGTGAGAGGTGGGGGGGTTTGTGGGGGGATTTTGGGCTGACGTTAAATCTGTGTGCTCGTCCAGGCCATAGCAGTGAAAGTCACAGGTTTGTGGGATGGCCGGAGAATCTGACCAAGGGGTAGGATGCAGATGATGAAGAGCAGAGATGCGGGGGCCCGAGTACTGACCTTGGGGACACCGTTGTTGACTGGAACTGATGGTGAGGATTGATTTGTGGTAGGGGAGATGAGGTGCGGATTCTGTCGGAGACGTAGACTGGAAGCCACCTGGAGCTGCGGTACCTTCGATACGTATCCCGGAGTCGGTGGTAAGCAGGAGGTGGGGCTCACGGCGTCTATCGAAGCTGCACTCAGGTCAAGGAGGCATGAGGATGTGACGGGAACCGTGTCATGCGAGGTGAGGAGGGAATGAGGACTTTGATGAGGTGCCGTTTCTTGTGCCTGTGGCTGAGGACGAAACCAGCTGAAGGGGGTTCAACAGAGTCATTTATATTTTGGACGTACAAATAGCGCGGAGGAGTTGATTGGAGCCCATGATGCGACATCTCTACTTGTATATGTGAGAGAAGGGGAGAGGATGGATAGATGGGGCGGCGGTAATGATTACTGAGGGAGAGGGATCCGACCAGGAGTTTCTTGGAGGATGGGGAGTGACGGAGCAGCGTTTGCAAGCAGAGGAACGGTCTTCCTTGGACAGGGACGAGGATGTTGATGAAAGGTTGACAAGGTAGGGGCAGAGGACGGGGAGGCGGGGACTTCAGAAGAGTGGGTGGGTAGAGGGTCAAGCGAGCAGGAGTTGTGGGTTGGAGGAGCTGATCAGTGGACGGATTTCAGTCGGGGCCGTAACCAGAGGTGAACTGCGCCGAGAATTCGGCCCGTGGGAGGAGGGCTCGAAGGTAGGGAGAGGAGGGAGGAATTGATGTAGCAGTCGGTGGATGTTGGGGCGAGATGTTTGTGTGTCGATGCAGCCGGATAGGAGTGATTAGTGGAGTGATTCAGAGAACGGCTGCAGTGAGCGCGACTGTGGGTGTGAGCAGAAGTGTGGTCGCTCTCAAAATGGTGTGGATCCATACCTGCCATAGCACGTACACATGGAAACGGTTCACCGGGCAAGGACTTAAGCAGAGGTCTTCCGGTGTCAGACCACGGGAGTTACGAGGAGCTGGTGTCGACGGTGGAGAATGTAGGTTGTCGCCGTGAGGCTTACGGGTGGCGCTATATCATGAGTCTGATGATACATTTTATTGAGTGAGTGGAGGAAGAGAGGGATGCAGCCGGGGTTAGATTGTTGACCGGGGCAGTGAGGGTGTCTGGGGTTAGGGTAGTGTCGATGAAGATTTTGTGAGGTACGCAGTTTTTGCGCGCGGGGTTCTTCGTTCGGAACTCACGCCGCTCCTGAGACCTTCTCATCGGATGACCTTGAGGGCATGATTTCATGGTTAGGCGTTTCACGCTGGCGGCCGGTTTGCTTCCAGTTTTTCGGAAGTGCAGGGGTGACCGAGGGTGAGGAGTTTTTAAAGTGCATCCTTTCCTTTGAAGCCTGTTGAGGGAGGCGAGTAGGGTGAATTAAGGTGGTTGTGAGTGATCATCGGGTGGAGCTTGAGGTTTCGATGTTCCAGGGGAGAGGAGTAGGAGGTGCACGGTCGGGAGAGGTTGCTGCGGGAATTGACAGAGCGATAATTACGGAAGGTGATGTTCCTGGGTGGGCGGGGGGCGCCGGCGACGTGACGAAACGGTGAGGTTATGATGTCATAAGCGTTTTTTGGCCCTGGTGTACCATTAGCCCAATCAGCAACCAGGTACCCTCCCGCCCCCCTTATCACCTGAATCTCCTCTAGAGCACCATTGTGTTCTTTTTAACCAATCTCTCTCAGAGGGGCGTGGGGAGGGGGCCTCCTTATTTTCATCTAAGGAACAGACAGAGAATCAGTACTTTTGAAACAGGGCTGAAACAGAGGGGATTATGGGATGCTGCAATGATCTGTTTGGTATTTCGAGCTAAACACTTCAGAGACATGTTTTGTATATATCTGAGAACTATAATATATTGATGAAAAATAGTATAATAGGGGACCTTTAAGTCTATGTTTTGATTGCCACACCTACAGTTTATCCCTTGAAAAAAGCATTGTACTTAGCAGCATCTTTTATTTTTCCCTCTCCTTGTTTCCCAGGTCGCACTGAAGAGGATATGTTTTCTTCCTCTCTGTATCGGTTCGGCCTGCATGGCTCCGGCCGGTGGGAGACTGTTCAGCCCACCGGGGGGAAGCCCCCTTCCACCGCGGGCCACTCCATGGTGTTCCACAGCCCCTCCAGAACGCTGCTGGTCTACGGCGGCCACCGGCCCACCACTGCCAGGTACACACACTTTTTTGTTGTTTATGAGGAAGCAACAGTTTGCTGCCTTTTTTTTCAGTGTATCAATATTTGTTTTTTGGATTGCACATGATATTTCTGTTTGTGCATATAGACAAGCCATTTATACCTTAAAGGTGGGGTAGGTAAGTTTGAGAAACCGGCTCGAGATACACTTTTTGTTATATTCCATGGAATGCTCTTAACATCCCGATAGCAATGAATATCTGAAGTACTTTGACAAAAAATCCATACAAAAATGTCATCTGTGGAAGCCGTAGTACTGTAAAAAGCACGACCAATCATTTTAGCCGGCCCGGCTAAAATAACTGGATGGCCTACCTGCCTGTCAGCCTTCCATCTGTGCACAAACTTATCTTGTGCCCTCATTGGTCATATGCGCGTTTGTGTGTGTTGGAGGAGGGGCTCTTTAAGGAAGTGGCCGATTTTTTCCGGCTGTGTATTTTCAAATTCTAGCGCACTCGAGCTGGTTTCTCCAAAATTACCTACCCCACCTTTAAGATTCCAGAATTATTACTTAAGTCAAAGTCGTACAAATGAACCATGTAGAAATGATTTAAAATAATAACATTAGTGGTTACCCGACATTTTGAGGTTTAACCAGCAAGTAAGTAACAGCATCTGTATCCATACTAAAAGTATACATGTTTATTTTTTTAAAGGTTTAGTGTGAGGGTAAACAACACCGACGTGTTCCACGTGGACCGGCGGTTCTGGACATCTTTCCGTTCCCGTTTCCCAGCAACCGGCCCCAGAGAGCGAGCTTTCCACACAGCCACCGTCATCGGAAACTACATGGTGGTCTACGGTAAGCATGGAGGAAATGGCTAGACATAATTCACTCTAATCAGTGACGTGCTAATGTTCTTCCTTCCTGCCTTTCTCTCCCAGGGGGGAATGTGCATATTCATTACCAAGAGGAGAAGTGCTATGATGAGGATATCTTCTTTTACCACCTGGGCTGTCACCAGTGGGTTTCTGCTGGGGAGAGATGGTCCCTCAGTGAGTTCCCCAACACTTAGTCCAGTTTTCATCAATAGCTTGTTTCTTGGTGGTTGTTACATCTGTTCATGCATTGCATACAAAGCATTCCATTTTTTTTCTCAGGAGGGGATCCAGTGAGGGGGCGTTACTCGCACGTTGCTGCTGTGATGGAGGGAAAAGTGCTGCTGGTTGCCGGGGGTTACAACGGTATTGCCAATGGAGACCTGGTGGCTTACAAAGTTCCGCTGTTCGTCAGTAGCGATCAGGGTGACAGGGTGAGTGAAAGAGTCATGAAACAATAGAAGTGGAAGTCATATCATTGGAAAAACCAATAAGAGAGAATGAAAATGTTGTGTTGAACAATTGCAGCTATGATAACTCAATTGTTGTGAATCTCTGTGTGTTTGTGTTGTTTTATTAGGATGCTGTGTGTGCTGAGGCGCTCGATGAAAGTATGTGCCTGAAGAACCCCGAGTGCAGCTGGTGTGAAGGCCGCTGTCGAGAGTACCAGCCCACTAATCCGGTAACATTTCCCTCATCTTAGCCTTTAATGTGACGCCTTCTTAATGTCATTGATATTGTGGTCAAAATAATTCAAAATAACAACATTAATCTGATATCTAATTGAAATTTGATAAGAAAATAAAACCGTATTAGTCAAATGAATATTTAACTTTGCTTATTGTGCAAATTCTCTATTTTTTGACAATTTAATTCCGGCCAAAATGTGTAGGGAGGAAGAGTGAGAGTCTAACCATAAATGCATATATAAAACGATTTAAGAGGCGCTGGGTTGTTTACAGGAGATCATATGTGACCCGCTCTATCGAAAGCAGTCGGAAGTCGCAACGGCTCATTTGAAAATAAACATGGATTTGCGTAAAAAAATAGTTTTTCAGGGTTTGGGTGTTTTGTTTGATTTTAAATAAACAAAGTCTTGGCTTTCAGAATATGAAACTTTTATTTTCCAAA
>NW_011357996.1:0-4721 GCF_000735185.1 Notothenia coriiceps | reverse complement strand
TTAACAGATTTATGCTTAATTCTCTCAAAAGGTTAGATTTATGCTTAATTCCTCAAAAGTTACTGAGTAACTTTGTGATTTTGAGGCTATTTCAGTGCATTTAACAGATTTATGTTATTCTCTCTGACAGAGCTTCCTCGACATCTTTGTGATTTTGAGGCTATTTAGTGCATTTAACAGATTTATGAGCAAATACTGGATACATTCTTTGTGATTTTGAGGCTATTAGTGCATTTAACAGATTATGATTTTGAGCTATTCAGTGCATTTAACAGATTTATGCTTAATCTCTCGAAACTTACTGAAAGATACATTATTGTGATTGAGCACATTTAACAGATTTATGCTTAATTCTCTCAAAATTACTGAAAGATACATTCTTTGTGATTTTGAGGCTATTTCAGTGCATTTAACAGATTTATGCTTAATTCTCTCAAAAAGTTACTGAAAGATACATTCTTTGTGATTTTGAGGCTATTTCAGTGCATTTAACAGATTTATGCTTATTTCTCTCAAAAAGTTACTGAAAGATACATTCTTTGTGATTTTGAGGCTATTTCAGTGAACATTTAACAGATTTATACTTAATTCTCTCAAAAGGTTACAGAAAGATACATTCTTTGTGATTTTGAGGCTATTTCAGTGCATTTAACAGATTTATGCTTATTTCTCTCGAAAAGTTACTGAAAGATACATTCTTTGTGATTTTGAGGCTATTTCAGTGAAACAAGGCTGTTTTGAACATTTAACAGATTTATACTTAATTCTCTCAAAAGGTTACTGAAAGATACATTCTTTGTGATTTTGAGGCTATTTCGAACATTTGACAGATTTATGCTTAATTCTCTCGAAAACTTACTGAAAGATACATTATTTGTGATTTTGAGGCTATTTCGAACATTTGACAGATTTATGCTTAATTCGCTCGAAAAGTTACTGAAAGATACATTCTTTGTGATTTTGAGGCTATTTCAGTGCATTTAACAGATTTATGCTTATTTCTCTCAAAAAGTTACTGAAAGATACATTCTTTGTGATTTTGAGGCTATTTCAGTGAAACAAGGCTGTTTTGAACATTTAACAGATTTATGCTTAATTCTCTCAAAAGTTACTGAAAGATACATTCTTTGTGATTTTGAGGCTATTTCAGTGCATTTAACAGATTTATGCTTAATTCTCTCAAAAAGTTACTGAAAGATACATTCTTTGTGATTTTGAGGCTATTTCAGTGCATTTAACAGATTTATGCTTATTTCTCTCAAAAAGTTACTGAAAGATACATTCTTTGTGATTTTGAGGCTATTTCAGTGAAACAAGGCTGTTTTGAACATTTAACAGATTTATACTTAATTCTCTCAAAAGGTTACAGAAAGATACATTCTTTGTGATTTTGAGGCTATTTCAGTGCATTTAACAGATTTATGCTTAATTCTCTCGAAAAGTTACTGAAAGATACATTATTTGTGATTTTGAGGCTATTTCGAACATTTGACAGATTTATGCTTAATTCTCTCGAAAACTTACTGAAAGATACATTCTTTGTGATTTAGAGGCTATTTCGAACATTTGACGGATTTATGCTTAATTCGCTCGAAAAGTTACTGAAAGATACATTCTTTGTGATTTTGAGGCTATTTCAGTGCATTTAACAGATTTATGCTTAATTCTCTCGAAAACTTACTGAAAGATACATTCTTTGTGATTTTGAGGCTATTTCAGTGCATTTAACAGATTTATGCTTAATTCTCTCAAAAAGTTACTGAAAGATACATTCTTTGTGATTTTGAGGCTATTTCAGTGCATTTAACAGATTTATGCTTAATTCTCTCAAAAAGTTACTGAAAGATACATTCTTTGTGATTTTGAGGCTATTTCAGTGAAACAAGGCTGTTTTGAACATTTAACAGATTTATGCTTAATTCTCTCAAAAGTTACTGAAAGATACATTCTTTGTGATTTTGAGGCTATTTCGAACATTTGACAGATTTATGCTTAATTCTCTCAAAAAGTTACTGAAAGATACATTCTTTGTGATTTTGAGGCTATTTCAGTGAAACAAGGCTGTTTTGAACATTTAACAGATTTATGCTTAATTCTCTCGAAAAGTTACTGAAAGATACATTCTTTGTGATTTTGAGGCTATTTCGAACATTTGACAGATTTATGCTTAATTCTCTCAAAAAGTTACTGAAAGATACATTCTTTGTGATTTTGAGGCTATTTCAACTGAAAGATACATTATTTGTGATTTTGAGGCTATTTCAGTGCATTTAACAGATTTATGCTTAATTCTCTCGAAAACTTATTGAAAGATACATTATTTGTGATTTTGAGGCTATTTCAGTGAAACAAGGCTGTTTTGAACATTTAACAGATTTATACTTAATTCTCTCAAAAGGTTACAGAAAGATACATTCTTTGTGATTTTGAGGCTATTTCGTGCATTTAACAGATTTATGCTTAATTCTCTCAAAAAGTTAGTGAAAGATACATTCTTTGTGATTTTGAGGCTATTTCGAACATTTGACAGATTTATGCTTAATTCGCTCGAAAAGTTACTGAAAGATACATTCTTTGTGATTTTGAGGCTATTTCAGTGCATTTAACAGATTTATGATTAATTCTCTCGAAAACTTACTGAAAGATACATTATTTGTGATTTTGAGGCTATTTCAGTGCATTTAACAGATTTATGCTTAATTCTCTCAAAAAGTTACTGAAAGATACATTCTTTGTGATTTTGAGGCTATTTCAGTGAAACAAGGCTGTTTTGAACATTTAACAGATTTATGCTTAATTCTCTCAAAAAGTTACTGAAAGATACATTCTTTGTGATTTTGAGGCTATTTCAGTGAAACAAGGCTGTTTTGAACATTTAACAGATTTATGCTTAATTCTCTCAGAAAGTTACAGAAAGATACATTCTTTGTGATTTTGAGGCTATTTCAGTTTATTTAACAGATTTATGCTTAATTCTCTCGAAAAATTACTGAAAGATACATTATTTGTGATTTTGAGGCTATTTCGAACATTTGACAGATTTATGCTTAATTTGCTCGAAAAGTTACTGAAAGATACATTCTTTGTGATTTTGAGGCTATTTCAGTGCATTTAACAGATTTATGCTTAATTCTCTCAAAAAGTTACTGAAAGATACATTCTTTGTGATGTTGAGGCTATTTCAGTGAAACAAGGCCGTTTCGAACATTTGACAGATTTATGCTTAATTCGCTCGAAAAGTTACTGAAAGATACATTCTTTGTGATTTTGAGGCTATTTCAGTGCATTTAACAGATTTATGCTTATTTCTCTCAAAAAGTTACTGAAAGATACATTCTTTGTGATTTTGAGGCTATTTCAGTGCATTTAACAGATTTATGCTTATTTCTCTCAAAAAGTTACTGAAAGATACATTCTTTGTGATTTTGAGGCTATTTCAGTGAAACAAGGCTGTTTTGAACATTTAATAGATTTATGTCTTAATTCGCTCGTAAAGTTACTGTAAAGATACTATTCTTTGTGTATTTTGTAGGTCTAGTTTTAGTGTCTATTTAACTAGATTTATGCTTAATTCTCTCAAAAGTTACTGAAAGATACATTCTTTGTGATTTTGAGGCTTATTTCAGTGCATTTAACAGATTTATGCTGATTTCTCTCAAAAAGTTACTGAAAGATACATTCTTTGTGATTTTGAGGCTATTTCAGTGAAACAAGGCTGTTTTGAACATTTAACAGATTTATACTTAATTCTCTCAAAAGGTTACAGAAAGATACATTCTTTGTGATTTTGAGGCTATTCATGCATTTACAGATTTATGCTTATTTCTCTCAAAAAGTTACTGAAAGATACATTCTTTGTGATTTTGAGGCTATTTCAGTGAAACAAGGCTGTTTTGAACATTTAACAGATTTATACTTAATTCTCTCAAAAGGTTACAGAAAGATACATTCTTTGTGATTTTGAGGCTATTTCAGTGCATTTAACAGATTTATGACTTAATTCTCTCGAAAACTTACTGAAAGATACATTATTTGTGATTTTGAGGCTATTTCGAACATTTGACAGATTTATGCTTATTTCTCTCAAAAGGTTACTGAAAGATACATTCTTTGTGATTTTGAGGCTATTTCAGTGAAACAAGGCCGTTTTGAACATTTAACAGATTTTATGCTTAAATTCGCTTCCGAAAAGTTACTGAAAGATACCATTCTTAGTGATTTTGAGGCTATTTTAGTGACATTTAACAGATTTACTGCTTAATCTACTCAAAAAGTTACTAGTAAAGATACATTCTTTAGTGAATTTTGAGGTCTATTTCAGTTGCATTTACAGTATGTATTGCTTAATTCTCTCAAAAAGTTACAGAAAGATACATTCTTTGTGATTTTGAGGCTATTTCAGTGCATTTAACAGATTTATGCTTAATTCTCTCAAAAAGTTACTGAAAGATACATTCTTTGTGATTTTGAGGCTATTTCAGTGAACAAGGTCTGTTTGAACATTTAACAGATTTATGACTTAATTCTCTCAAAAAAGTTACTGTAAAGTATACTATTCTTTGTGATTTTGAGGCTATTTCATGCATTTAACAGATTTATGCTTAATTCTCTCGAAAAGTTACTGAAAGATACATTTTTTGTGATTTTGAGGCTATTTCAGTGCATTTAACAGATTTATGCTTAATTCTCTCAAAACGTTTGCTGAAAGATACATTCTTTGT
>NW_011357995.1:1469-2818 GCF_000735185.1 Notothenia coriiceps | reverse complement strand
ATTTATTTATTTCATGGGTCTTTTATTTCATTAATGCACTATTTATTTATTTCAGGGGACTTTTTGTTTCATAATGCCACATTTGTTTATTTCAGGGGACTTTTGTTTCATAATGCCACATGTATTTATTTCAGGGGACTTTTATTTCATAATGCCACATTTATTTATTTCATGGGACTTTTGTTTCATAATGCTACATTTATTTATTTCAGGGGACTTTTATTTCATAGTGCCACATTTCCATTTCTTATATTCAAATGAACAGGGCGTGGTTAGCTCAGATCCAGACCAAAGCAACAGAAGCATCACAACACTGACTGCTCAAGAAGAGGAAGAAGAGGAAGAAGGAGAAGGACTACTGAATAAAAATAAGGCAAACTACTAAATGAAAATAAGGCTGGGCAGACAACATGGAAGACGTCGGTGGGCTCTAAGATGCCATGCTATCCTTAGCAGATCAAATTGATCAACACGGTTTACCAACGGATACTATTTTGGCCCATATTGAAGACTTTTTCTACCGAGAAGTACTCGGGCAGATAAGTGCTGTGCGAGATATAGACACGGATGACGACGTTTTAAATACTTTTGTATACGTTTGTAAAATGTGTTAATACTGTATATTCCCATGCAGATACTACCTGAAGTGCTACATCTTCGTCTCTCAACTGGAGGCGTTGAACATCCCCTACACGGTGCAGTCGTTCCACAGTAGTCCCAAGGATGGCTTGGTTAAAGGGCTTTGGAAGAACCACAGTCATGAGCCGCAGGTACGTTTCTAACTGAAAACATTGAGACTTTTCACACAAACTGCAGGCAGGAGAAATAAAGCAGCGTTTCTCCTTTTCCTCAGGCGGTGCGTCTGGTGGCCGACCTGTGCCTGGAGTACCAGGTGTACGACCCTCAGCTGTGGAACAGTCTGCTCCAGAAGCTGCTTGGATTCAACCTGGTGAGCAAATTTGCACCAGAAACACATTATTCCTTACACACTTAAAGGTCACCTATTATGCAAAATTCACTTCTTCATGTCTCTTCTACATCAACATGTGTCCCCTCTGTGTAAAGAGACTCTGAAAGTTTCAGGAACAAAGATTCTCTCTCTTTTTGTCCTGATCCATTTATATAAAAACCTGTCTGAAAATGAGCTGATCAGATTTTGGCCACTTTATGATGTCATAACGATTTTTGGCTTGTGTAACCATTAGCCAATCACCAACCAAGGTAAACCCCCCCCCAACCTTATCACCTGAATCTCCTCCGAGAGCAGTGGTTCCCAACCTTTTTCACCCAGGGCCCCCCCAAATGACTCCTGTTAGAATTTGCACCCCCCCCAAACCCTTGAAACTTGG
>NW_011357995.1:0-1423 GCF_000735185.1 Notothenia coriiceps | reverse complement strand
TTAAAGGAGGATGAAAGCGTAATTAAGGAGCACTATTGGAGTGACTTTGTTGGTTATTGGACTCAGGATTAATGAATTTGGATGCCCGCTGTATCAAGAAATTAAAGGACGGCGCAAGTGGAAACAATTCACAAAGGGATTCAACTGTTTAAAACACATGCTCAAAGTAAGCCGGATTTTGGCGATGTGTTTATGTGGATTAAAAAATCGTAAATAATCTACAAAATGGAGGAGACCGATCTGATCGGAGTAAGCGGGACAATTAATCCAACTGAAACCGACACTTTGTATACGCGCAGAAGAAACATTTCTATTAAAGAAAAAATAATACATTTCTGTCTTTTTATGCCTTTATTAGCCAACAACTTTAAATTGTATGCATCATATTTATTTCAAATTTCGAAGAACAGGACACTTCAAAATAATAGACTATGCCTAATAAAAAAAAATGGTAATATGGTGGCATAGGCCTGTATAAAACAAAAATAAAAAACTGGCATATTAAGCAGGTAAATCAAATGCTTGTCTGCCATGGAACAGGTAGCAGAGAGAAGACAAGGTTCAAGTAGGTTCATTAATGTGAACCTTGGGCTTGCACGCCCGCAGCCAGGGATGGAATGTCCGGTGTAATGTGAGTGACAGCCAGTCTAAAGTCGTTGTGAACGTCCAGTGTGTTGCGTGCTTTTGTTTTGATGGCAACAAGTGCGCTGAAGGCTGTTTCTGAGAGATATGTCGTACTGAATGGGAGTATAATCCTGGTCGTGGCATGCAGTGTGAGCTTTGGAGCGAGACTTGGTCCTTTGACAATCCCAAACTTTTTTAATCCTTTTTCCTGGAAGTATTTCTTTGACAGTCAGATTGGATGTCGGTGAGCTCATCTTCGCAATCCAGGTATTCCACATCCTCAACTTTGGCAATAAAGGGATCTAAAACCCACAATTCCTTGGAGACGTACTCGTCTATGTCAGCGAACCGTGATTTCATTTCCTTCTGCAGTGCGTTCATATGGCGGATGAACTCGCGACGTACAGACACAGGCACAGTTTCACGATTGTTTCAGCAGTAGTGGAAACTGTTGCAGCTCCCCCCTCTCCATTTTCCCGACCCTGAACTCCAGTTTGTGCACAAATGCATCGAGCGCCTCTTTACATTGGATTATGTTGGACTCCACGCCTTGCAGACGCTTGTTTGTTTCATTGTAGAGACTGAAGATGTCGGCCAGGTATGCTGTTTTAATCCAGAATGACTCAGTCACTTGCTCTGACAGTGCGCGGTTACGAGTTTGTAGAAACTCTTCAATTTTTTCCTTCAGTTCTACAAAGCGTGCCAGCACTCGGCCGCGTGAGAGCCAGCGCACCTCGGTGTGCAGGAGGAGGGTTTGGTGCGCTTCATCCTCGCACAAGTCTGCGAATAGACGCTTGTT
>NW_011357994.1:0-3165 GCF_000735185.1 Notothenia coriiceps | reverse complement strand
CTATGCTAACGAATATAAGAAGCTTTTTCTCCAACCAGTGAGGTAAAGGCACATCTTTATATGAACATTATAGTTATAGAAAAATAAGAGAATAAAGTAAACAGTTATACAATACTAATATGACAGTAAAAAAAGTTGTTATTAATAAACAAGAATACAGTTTAAAAGGGGAGTGATTTGTAAAATATCCATAAAGAAAAAAATCTGCTTACAGTTCTTTTTCATATGGGTGTTGAGAGATGTATCCATAGATCTCTTCATGTTGCTCTCAAAGTGCACCAGATTGATGCTTTTAACTTCAACATTTAAAAAAAATCTTCCTGGTGATGAATGCCCCCAAACCCCCCCCCACTTAAATCATGTCCACATGGATATGAAACTAAATACATTTGCACACATCTTGTTTCCATATCTTTCTGTGCATGAATGCGCGGGTCATGGTCAAATATCTGGATTAAGACGTTGCTTTTTCTTTGCACAGCATGAAAGAAAGGCGAAATGAATGGGCTTTGATTTGAGTTTTTTAAGCAGACGTTGAGTTCAATAATTTGTACGGCCCTCGAAGGATGTTGTAAAAATTGAAATGGCCCTTGAGAGGAAAAAGGTTCCCCACCCCTGATCTAAGACCTGCAAAAATCTAAATGTTCTAGGGGAAGGCCCCCAGAAAACTTTGTGCGTCAATTCGTCCGCACGCATTTTTCAGGGCAATCTCTATTGGGCTCAGGGCCATCTGTAAATTAGCTTAGATGGCCCACAGGGCTCCCGTTTTAGAGTCCTCCCTTTGTTTGGGTGCTCAGTTAAACCCTCGCCCTTGTGGCCCTTTGTTTCAAGTTGCTTGCTTTCCATTTTGTTATCCTGCTATATAATAAACTCCTTTAAAATTATTACCAATTCCAACAGGTGTGTGTTGCATTTCCTCATCCCTAGTGGGGACGTAACAGATGGTATTTTATGTGGATATAAACCCTGGCAGCTACTGTTCCAACAAGGGTCGAAACGATCTGTTTATTTTCATAGCAGACTTGGCAGTTTGTTTTCTTAGCAGAAGACAGATTCAGTTTCTCTAACTATGTTTGTATTTTTTAAATAACTATTTAATTTGGCAAGCAGAAGGTGTATGCACTAAATGGGTTCTAATCCAGTCATAGTTTGTGCTGTACATTGTGTTTGAAAACATCTGCCAAGAATAACCTCTAAGGAAGCACAACCTACAATCATTGCTCAGGTTAAGATTTTGAAACCAAAATAAATTGTCATGACCTCAGCATAATTGAACTGTTCTCTGTGCATTGTTAGAAAAAAATACATTAATGATACTAGATTTGAATTAGGATACTAATCATATTAAAATACCATTTAACAGATTATAAACAGTGTAATTCCAAGATAGCCATAAACAGACTTGGGTAAGCATTTAAAAATATGAATGTATGAATGGAGGAAGCAATGTTTGCGTTGTCCCCAGACTGGCATAACATTTAAGAAAGTTAAATGGAAATGGGACGAGTATTTTTTTCATAATCTTGCTGACAAGCAGTTAAATAAACCAACTAACGGACTAAAAAACCAAACCAAATTCATAACATTGGCAGGTAAGTCAGTAAAGTTATTGGTGTTTCTGGTCACCACATGCTCTAGTCTAGAGAATACTTTTAGTATCAAATACTAAAGCATTATGTGCAAAGCCCTGACTGAATCAAGTGGAGGCTTAATACAAGTAGGTCAAGAACTTCAATGATCTGATGGGTTTATAAAGAATGAACGATAAAATATAGAGCATGTCTATACAACCACGATGGACGTACAACTTATACAGAATCACAAACATACTAAATTAAAGATACAATGACCCTCAAACAACATCCAAAACAAATCTGAATAAAGAGCAATGAAAGAGAAGGCACAGCCATCTTCACCAAAACACACCAAGATATATAGCTAGTCGGTGCCCCTTTAATACTATGCCAAACAGCTTGTTTCCAGGAACTATAGGTTTAGCTGGAAATACCAACACAGACAGAGTGAAACTTTTTCAACAACCCCTATAGCTTTACAGTAATAGTGGGAAATAGACAGTAAGAGGATGGCATTATTCCAGGAGCAGAGTCAAGAGCTGTGAAGGATCCCTACATGCTGAGCATCTTTCCTCTGCCAGGCGCAGCTCAATATGCACCCTGCAGACATTGACAGCTGGACTCTTGTTCAAAAACTCACTTTATGAGCACTGAGTCTATTGAGTACCTTAAGACTTCCGGCTTTTTCTTTTCACTGGCTACATGCCTTTAGATGTCTTGAGAAAATCAACTTTCTTATCAGCCTCTATACCTAAATGATTAGAGAAGGATAACTAGGCTACCCCTCAAAAGGTAAAGCAGTTGCACATACACTAGCGAAGAGTTGAAGGAGTACACTGCCTGAAGCAAGGCTTTGATTGTTTGTGATATCCTTGAGTCTTTCCTAGAGTTTTTAATATGATCCAATATTTATGGCATTCAGAAACTACATTAACATGCTTTATGTCAAAACAAATCAGGACAAATGCCCTGATTGAATAACACTGTGTCACTGTGTTCCATGTGGGAGAAATATGCCATTGGTTTCAGGCAGCTGGCACTAATCAGACCTCGCATGCGTTCCAAGTTTGATTACAAACTCGATCAAACACAATCAGGACAAAAAGTTTGAATGCAATCAATCCTTGAAGTTAGGACTCATAGAAAACATGCAACATCAGGCGAGAAAAGCGTATGAGCTAAAGAGTAGATTGACATGTATACAATTGTAACATTTGTAATAAATCCTTCGGTTTTCAAAGATCACAGAGGTATTTGATTCCTGAACCACACAGAAGTAGTTCTTATTCTATATTACCGGTATATTAAGGAATTTATGGGACATTTTTTTGCTTTCCAGCAACTGACCGGCCTCTTTGACTATCAAGTGTTGGCAAACATGATTCAAGTTTTCACTTCTGGCAGTACACTGTAAGACAGGGCTATTCAATTGGTGGCCCGCGGGCCAAATCCGGCCCCGGGGTGATATTTACTGGCCCTTTGATGTTTGATATTTGAAGTAATATTGTTTTTTTGGCCAGTGTGCCTTTATTCCAGAGAGGGTGTTAAATTGAGAGATAGAGGGGAAGACAATGCCTGAAAACTTCTGCAG
>NW_011357993.1:0-3762 GCF_000735185.1 Notothenia coriiceps | reverse complement strand
TCATCACTGAGTGATCCGAACTTGTGACAGGGGAAGCAAAGACAGACATCACAACACGTACCTTTACGTAGCTTCTAGGGAGATCGTCTCACCGTAGCTGTTAATCTAATCAAAAGACGTGTTCAATGGCATTAAAACGAGAAAAACGCGGCTGAATCGGTTAATCCATAGGTTGATAAAGTTCCTGGGCAATAATTGGAAATATTTATAATCCATAATTCCATTTTTATGTAAATATCGCAGAGCAAAAGTTAGCTGCTAATGGTAGCCACCAGAGTGGCTGCTGCTTCCGGTCTTGGCTATGCGGCAGTATAATACACACACAGGACCAAATAAGGACTATGTGGGAGTTCCCCTCGATTCCATTGGCTCTGACGGTTAGAAAGAGATGTCACATGTCAAAATCCAGCAGGGGGGGCCAGAGATATAAAAAATCCACCCAAATGGCCCCAGAAGAGGTTTTTTCTTTGCTAAATCTGTCTAAAAATGTCAAATATCACTTGTTTTGCATCAATCTTGATACAGGGTACTTATTATATGTTGTACTTTGGATTCCTAAAGCTTTTGGTCTACTAACCCATCATCCAAGGTTAGTTTTCACTAAGTACAAAATATTTTTTGGAGGAACACTATAATTTACAGTTTTTTACCATGTTCAATCTGAATTTTCTTTAGAATAAAAAACATCTATATTGAATCTGACTTTTCTACATCCAACTGACAGGTTTATCATTACTTTGAGAAAAAAGATTATTAATTTAACCCTTTTAGAAGGGAAGATATGGTCATTTGTTCTGGGAATGTCATTTTCGAGCCTGAAACCTGAAAAACAGGCTCGGGGTTTAACAGGTTAAAGGCTCACTCAACTTGCATAAATCTTTTCAAATACGTCTCTAATACAATGGTGGGAAAATGCTTCTTAGGCTGCAAAGATTTTTTCATTGCATTATTGCAAATGGCCACTGAAACACATTTGCAGCCAAGCTTAATGGAAGTTAAAGGTTCCCTATTATGCTTTTTGGGGTTTTCCTTCCCTGCAGTGTGTTGTATAGGTTTGTGTGCATGTAAATGGGCTGCAAAGGCAAAAATCCCCTCCAACACATTGCACATGATAGGCTAAGGGGCCGGACATCTCTAAGTGTTTGACCAATCACAACAGAGCCGTCAAGCTAACCAATCAGAGCAGACTGGGCTCTGGTTTCAGACAGAGGGTGAAAAGAGGTGCTGCAGCATAGGCAGTATGATTACAAAAATAAAGACCTTTTTAAACATTAAAGCATGTTAACGTGTCCCAGTAAAGGCACAAGATATAAATATGGAACTTGAACATTAGCATTATAGGGTCCCTATAAAACAGGGGAGAAACACAGGGTCAGAGAATGGGGTTTAACACATGTAACTGAACCTGGATGCATGATAAAATATGCTAAAAATAAAGGATCGGTGCTGTCTGACAGTCGTAACTTTTTGGGTACTCTTGAATTGATGAAAGTTGATACCCAATAGAAGGCTTTCAATTTGAAAGCATTGGTTTATGGGTAAACCAATATATATCAGTCTGTATCAAGTAAACTCTGTGAACTTCACTTCAGACTGTAGTATGAGTTAACTCAGTGTAACTCAATATAAGATATATACATAGAAGTATACATATGAATATACCTATTGTTTGCAGATACTGTACAGTATGTGTCTTTTTGCATGTTGTAGTGGCATGATGAGCAAAAACCCACACAAATGACCAATTCATCACAACATTTTTCACATGTTACCTTTTTAAAGGGGCTCGCACTGAGTTTTATAATTACAGTTGGGTGGAAATGACAATTTCATTGAAACTACATTAATATTTAATTATTACCTATTCTGTAGAATTTGGTTTTATTATTACATTGAAATGCCCTGGTCTTCCAACATTGGTAACATCTATTTAAAACGAACCAGAGCCTTTTTTACATTGTAAATCACATCCCTGTAATATCCCTTTGAATCTCAGTTGATTCAAACAATAAAACATCATACTCCCATCTTAACTCTCCACTCCAGCTCAGCACAAAGAGCTTCGTCGTAGAGTGAACTTTGACCTGGTTTTCCTCTGCCTCCTTCACTCACTAGAAGGCGATGTAAAATGATTAAGAAACACTGAAGTGTGTTAGCTCAGCCGCTCCACTGACAAAGCCATCACGACAGTTGCTTCTAAGCAGCCTCTTTTAATTTTCCACTGCAGCATTAATGCAAAGGTAATTACGCGTGCAGTATGAGAAAAACAAGCAAACAGTATTTGAGGAAAGGTTATGGTTGAAAGCTAAACCTCTATAATTAAGTCATTAATCTGGCCAGACGTAACACGTTTCTCCCATAATGCTCTAGTTAGGTGTCATTTGTGCCTGCAGCTTTGGTGTTCTCTGATTTGCATGATTTACAGTGCACTTTGTGTATGTGTGTGCACGTGCGTACATGCATGCTCGATGGATGTGAGGGATTATTGTTAAGTCACGTGAGCACGTCTGACCGTAACTCATGGGCTGTGATGGTTTTTTGTATGTCTGACAGGATATTAATGTGTGGGACTGGCATTTGTTCTCTCTGCAATTTTATCTGTCATTTTGATTCCTGGAAAGTGAACATTTATCATCATTAAAGCGTGACGGTGCTGCCCTGTATTTATGACTCCCGCTCCTGTCTCCATGCTTTGCAGGCGTTTGGTGTCGGCAATTAAGCGAGGCCAGAGCTACTTCCACCTCCTGCAGAAAGAGGAGCAGGAGAAGCAGGAGGAAGAGGAGAGGCAGCGGATGAGGAGGGAGGAGCAGTTGAGAACAGAGCCACGACCTCCCAGTTTCTCCTCCGACTCCGACAGCGATTCAGAGGGGTGAGCTCACATCAGCTCAGTGTATTTTCATATTTCTTGCAGTGTCACTCATTGGCGCAGTCTCTCTTTTTAGACCACCTTAGCTGCACTAACAATGTGTCAAATGACAAAAGAAATGTGCTCCTTATGACAATCAACTTTAAAGGGGCTCTATTATGCTCATTTTCAGGTTCATATGTATATGTTGTGCCTCCACTGTGAAATGCTTCCATGCTTTAATGTTCAAAAAGCTCTTTATTTTTCTCACACTGCCTCTGCTGCAGCACCTCTTTTCACCCTCTGTCTAAAACCAGAGCCCAGTCTGATCTCATTGGTTAGCTGGCTGGCTCTGTTGTGATTGGTCAACTGCTTAGAGATCTCCCTTCCCTCACGTACAATGTGTTGAAGCGCTGGCCAATAGAAGCGCAAGTTTAACATAGTGATCAGTATTTTACAGAATTAAACAAAGGAATTTAATGGAGGCGTTTCAGGCAGGGTGGGAGAGAAACTCCCTCTGGAGGGAACGTTGGGATTTTAACCTTTGCAGACCATTTACAAGCACAGAAATGTATATAGCACACTACATGGATGGGAAACCCCCAAAAAGCATAATAGGGCTTCTTTGACCAAATCACTCGCCTCACATGTTTTGTAGCCATATATGAATTTCATTGAAGATTTATACAGTCAAATTATGATCTCCTATTATCATGGTCAGATATAGATTATAAAAAAAGATGCGTTTCAAGATCCAAGTTCTTTATTACCATATGCACAACAACTACTTGAAGCTGAACAGTAGCAGTGGCGGCCGGCCCATAGGGGCGCTAGGGGCGCCGCCCCCCCTCTTCCCACATGTTTGATTGTCATTACAAATATTTTTTATTTTTAATGAACAAGTTAAATGATATAGT
>NW_011357992.1:0-4763 GCF_000735185.1 Notothenia coriiceps | reverse complement strand
TTCAACAAGATATCAAGACGCGAAATGTGCTCTACCAAATGGTGGTGCTGGCAGTTAAAGGGTTAAATCAGTGCAACAAAGCAACGTGAAAGCATAAATGGAAGATTGATAGTTACAGTAGACAGTAAAACAAGAGAGATAGTGTGCAATTAATTATTGCCCGAGCTGCAGGTCAGGATCATGGATGTATAATAAGAACAGGATAGAAGTCAGGATAGATGTCTCAAACACAATATCTGTACTTGAGCATTCAGGACATACCTCCAGTGCAAAACACAAGCTCACACACACACACACACACACACACACACACACACACACACACACACACACACACACACACACACACACAGGCTGTCATATATGTGTGCACAGGGTGACATCATGTGGTCAGTTGAGGGCTCTCACCGGTAGTTCCATAAACCATCTGCAGGCGGCGCTGATCTCATAATCTTCTTCTTCTTCTGCGGGGTCAAGTTTTCTTTCTCTTCCGGTTGTCGTCTGTTCGTGTGGCAGGTACAGAGTTTTCCCATCTATGTGCACTTTTAAAATCTTCATCAATCTTCGTGTATTTTACACTCAAATACACAAACAGCTACCAAGTGTGATACATCACCTTATTGTTCATATGTATACGGCAATATGTATAAGATTTGATCATCATTAATGGTTACATTTTACATTTGAAAAGTGCTAACGCCGCCGAAAGCCAAGCAGCTAGCGTTCAGTTCAAAGCAGGGCACTAAAATGCTCACTTGTAGTATAATAGCATATTTTTGGTCTTGCAAGTACATTTATAATTAAACTTCCCTGCTATAATTGTTGCTAGTTTGTCTTTGAACCAACGCATCTGTTTACATTCTGCAAAGCTTCCTGCGCTACCGGCTAGCGATTCAAACGTTAGCAAACATGCACAAAACATGCTGAATAAAGACTAACGTCTACTTTTTCCTTTCTTCAGATAAACACGTGTCGAAATGGCCAAGTCAAAGAATCACACAACCCACAACCAGTGTAAGTATTATTGCAGTGTGAAGTTTACTCTCTGAGGAGCTTACTTTTGAAAGCTGTTACACAAATGTCTGACTGACTTTACATGCACCACCACTATCCATCTTGTCAAGTGGTCTTTGCAGAAGTGGATGTTGCAAGGTTTGTTATGAACTGTTAATGTAATTGTGTCTCTCCTTTTCTTAACAGCTCGTAAGGCCCATAGGAATGGCATCAAGAAGCCCACATCTCAGCGATATGAGTCTCTGAAGGGGGTACGTACTGTTTCTGTTGTATGTCTGCATTCATCCCAGAAATCAGGTTTTAGTGAGAACCTGGACATCTGAAGTGTTATTATGCAAGGTGGTTACCTGCAAGTGGAATGTTTCTGTGAACATGAAGCTGGTCAGTATTTAGACGTAACACTCTTGTCATTTGATTTAGGTGCTTTTAGTGGTTCATTTGCTTTTGTGTATTTGGACTAACTAATCTGCGAAGCACAGACTCGTTGAGCAATCACCCCCGCCCTAGAGCTTATTTTCAGTCCATATGTGGATTCCAGATTTATTGAGACTATTCTGTTGAAGTGGCTGTCTTGGGTTGTCTTTTTATTCAGTTATTTTTAAGTTGATGAGGCCTCCCAACTAGTTATAGGCTCATATATCCATGTATCTGGTTGTTTTTTTTAAAACAACAAATCACAAATCTCCTCACGATGCAATATTCTTTGAAAGGGTTGATCTTTACACCTCTATAGAATGGCAAACTTAGCCAGCAAAGGAACTTTATTTGAAAGAAATAATGTTGGCAAAATACATTTCATTGAAATTCTTAAATTAAAGAACGTGGGTTTTCACATACATGATATTGAGTGTAAGGAAGATCCTTAGTTCTACGTGTTGTTTAGTCACTATGATAATGTCAAGCCTTGTCTGGAGAATTGTGAAAGTTACGTTTTCCTCTTTCTCTTCCACTAAGCACATCCCCCGGAAGATTATGCGAAAATATATATTGATCTTAGTGGGAAGCTGATCTTATTGTGTGCTCATTTATAAGAAACTATGCTACTTTATCCATCTTCCATGTGGATAACATATTGCACACAAGTGCCTGGAAAATTCTGCTACTATTATTATCAAGGTTGTTGTCATTTATAAAGGGTTTAGAATGATTTGGCTGAAGACGGACTGCTGTGGATGAGTACGTCTGATCTTTGCCACTGGTCAGTCAGTGTTCAACAGTGGCAGCAACTGCAAATGATGTGTTAGGCCTGTAAGTTAAAAAGATCTGCTATCATGTCGTTTTTCTTTTTACCCTGATATGAACATATGGCGAAGACTAAAATGCAAACTCTAACAAGTGTTTTGTTTGTTTTTTGCCAGCTTGAGCCTTTGTGTCTTTCGCTCTGTTTAATTATTATTTTGCTTTCAAATGCATCTTGGAATTGTTCATTACTTCAACACTATAATTCAACACTCACTTTAATTTTCTTTCTTTGCTGCAGGTGGACCCTAAGTTCCTGAAGAACATGCGCTTTGCTAAGAAGCACAACAAGAAGGGCGCGAAGCAGGGACAGAAGACCGAGAAGGCAGTGCAGTCTAAATAGTCATCCGGTCCCCGCCATGTTGTCAATGTTCCATAGACTGTTTCCACCATCACAATAAAGCTATGCTTTGTTAACAAACCATCATCACTTGTTTTCCTTTTGTATTGAATGTGCCTCACTGATTGTATGTAACAAGTCACTTGATTGAGTGCCTGGGATTTGTCTTAATTCATCAAAATCAAAATTGGGAATGAAGATTTTAATTACAATTTTTTTTTAAATATCGTCAGGTAGCTAATTCATTATACAAATGTAAAAAGCTAAACAATATAACTGCTGCATCTCAAGTTGGATTCTGGTTAGGATCCTTCTCAGAGGGAAAAATCGATTGTTGAAAATAAACCATATATTTAAGTTTGACATCTCTTAGAAATGTGGTTCTCTAGTGCCCAACAAGCTCTTAAGATAAAGCCAGATACAATCTTAAATTAGCACAAGAGGCCTGCTATCCTCTACTTACTATTACTGGTTTAGAAATCCCAATCTATCTTGGTTTGTACCTTCCTGTAGGAAACATTGTGGGAAAGGCTGCTGCTGTGCATGGAGTGAACATTATTTCTTTAAGATCAGATTCTGTTGGTTTTCCAACTCGGCTGTGATCTTTAAGTCTGCATTACCACTTAGTTAAGCACAATTTTACATTCAAATAATAGAAAATGAAAAGGTCATTGTTTTGTCCACTTTAATTTAAATTCCTTGCGTAGTTTAGTTGCATACTCATGGCTACAGATCTCTTGGTAAAATAAACACTCATCACTGTCAAGGTATAAATAAATTGGGGTTTCTGTCCCTGCAATCCTGCACAAGAAAATAAAAAATGGTCTATCTTTTTTATCTAATGGTCCTCTAACAGCCAGTCTCACAATGCAAGTGAGTCTAGGACAAAAAAGGAGACACAACCATTAAAAAGAAAAATGGATTAAAAAGGTACAACATTTCATTCAAAAAACAGTAATGACTTGGTTTTTAGATTGCCCAATATTATAAATAAATAGCCATTAACAAATGAGCTCAGTTATCAGATATGAATAAATACAGCAGAAGTACACCTGTGCATGAAGGTTGCATTAAGCCCCCCCTTTTTACATGTACTGTAAACGTAGTGTGTGCATTATGGACTCACTTAGGTATGACTGTTAGTATTGGTCATCTGTTTGCTTTGGTTTAATTGCGTCTAGACAATACACAACACAGAGGATATTAAGCATGACAATAAAAAAGAAAATTTTAATAAAAATATTTTAAATAAAACGTTTTGGATATCATTTTAAATGACCATATGTACACCTGTTGAGACAGGGGAAGAGCTGGAAGTGATGTACACAATATTGTCTTTTAAATCTTAAAAGTATTCTACTACTTGTAGACCTAGAGAACCTCTCCCACTCCTCCATGCAGAGCTAATGAAGATGAGGAGCACGTTCAGCCACAGACTCATCCCTCCATGCAGAGCTAGTGAAGATGAGGAGCACATTCAGCCACAGACTCATCCCTCCATGCAGAGCTAGTGAAGATGAGGAGCACGTTCAGCCACAGACTCATCCCTCCAGCACGTTCAGCCACAGACTCATCCCTCCATGCAGAGCTAGTGAAGATGAGGAGCACGTTCAGCCACAGACTCATCCCTCCATGCAGAGCTAGTGAAGATGAGGAGCACGTTCAGCCACAGACTCATCCCTCCATGCAGAGCTAGTGAAGATGAGGAGCACGTTCAGCCACAGACTCATCCCTCCATGCAGAGCTAGTGAAGATGAGGAGCACGTTCAGCCACAGACTCATCCCTCCATGCAGAGCTAGTGAAGATGAGGAGCACGTTCAGCCACAGACTCATCCCTCCATGCAGAGCTAGTGAAGATGAGGAGCACGTTCAGCCACAGACTCATCCCTCCATGCAGAGCTAGTGAAGATGAGGAGCACGTTCAGCCACAGACTCATCCCTCCATGCAGAGCTAGTGAAGATGAGGAGCACGTTCAGCCACAGACTCATCCCTCCATGCAGAGCTAGTGAAGATGAGGAGCACGTTCAGCCACAGACTCATCCCTCCATGCAGAGCTAGTGAAGATGAGGAGCACGTTCAGCCACAGACTCATCCCTCCATGCAGAGCTAGTGAAGATGAGGAGCACGTTCAGCCACAGACTCATCCCTCCATGCAGAGCTAGTGAAGA
>NW_011357991.1:0-2489 GCF_000735185.1 Notothenia coriiceps | reverse complement strand
CCCCTCATTAACAGCAGTTTGTTGGATTAAACCTGATGGCAGCCTGTGCTCTGCAGACACCCTTGGGTGATCACTCACTCACTCACTCACTCACTCACTCACTCACACACACACACACACACACACACACACACACACACACACACACACACACACACACACACACACACACTCACTCACTCACTCACTCACTCACTCACTCACTCACTCACTCACTCACTCACTCACTCACTCACTCACTCACTCACTCACTCACTCACACACACAGCAAGTTATTTGCTCTCTTTCAGTCTGTCTGACTGCATTTATATCTCGATATCTGCTGAACTTCTGCGAAAAAAACGATTTTCTTTTCTGTTTTTACGAAACCCATCACAGCTTGACATTTTTCGTAGATGTTTTGAAAACCTTGTATCCGTGCAAACAGCAGCTTTGTGGAGCCACTATTGAATGGGTTGCCATAACATAATTCTACAGAAATGTCAAAAAAGGATTTATATTATTGAACTTTTTCAAAATCCCTTTTTTTAAAGAAAAATCCCTTTTAAATGATCCACAGCTTCACATTTCTGAGGCGCTTTGTGCTTTGATTGGTGCTTTACACACGAGAAAAGGAAATAATTAGTTTTATAAAAGGCAGATTTGAGTATTTCTACAGTGTGGTATTAATACTTTAATCTGAATACTTTTTCCACCTCTGGTAATTCACAGATCAAGAGCTGCTTTCCATACGGTTAAAATGGTCCATTACAGTAGTTTAAAAACACTGTTATTATGGGCCGACGAATCACATGCAACAAATGCTTTCCTTCCACCAAGCAGCTCAGCATAATCCAGCATTCACACACATTTCCATTAGCACATTAGATTTTTTGAACAGTCCGCTCGCTCCACAAAAACACAGTTAGACGTCAGGGACTAACTGCTCCAGAGGAAACAACGTGTGTTGTTGTTTCGTTCATTTCTTGTCGTCCAAACACACACATTTAAGAGCTATAACATTACGTTTAACAAATATTATCAATCAAGTTTCTTTCCTGAATAATAACTGATTCCAATTTTCTCACCGTGGAGTGGTCGTCTTATACAATATTTAGCTTTTTACCTCGTATATTAATAGGTATAAATGCATCAGACACATCCAGTTACTAAAACAATAGCATCATACTGTTGTAGGCACATAACAGGGTTCTCATTTTTGGTGTGTGTTTTATTTAAACCATCATCAATTAATTCTCAATTAGGTTCATTGCTTTTTTTTATAACGTCGTTCCCGAACAGAACCGCAGTCCGTGTTGTTGTTATGCTTTAATGTTCGAAAAACACTTCTCATATTAAAACACCTTAGATGTGAGTAAATTGCTTTGGTAAAACGTTGCTTTTCGTTGGAACCAAGACTGTAATTATACTTTGAGAAAATCCCCTTTAAAACAGTGTGAAATTAAAAGTTAATCTGCAGTGAATGGGTTTTTTAATTTGGTCCATTTTTAGATATGAAAGCCCAAAACACAAAGCTCTTGTATTTATTATTCTTCAATTATTAAAGTTTTTTTCCATTCATGTTTTTGTTATCTAGTTTTGAAAGCTCCCAACACAATTAAGGTTACTGTTTACTTAAAGCCCTCCATACTTTATATAGAGGGGTTTTCAGGACTCACTAACACTCACTTTGTATTCTTATCACCAGCAACTTTCTCCAGCCACTTCATTAAACATCACCGATCCTCCTTCTATTAAAGCAGAGATGTCCATTTCTGCCTCTCATGTCGCTGCTGCTAACGAGCAATAAGCGTTTAATTTCCCGCTGTGTCGGACACAGTAATTGCATTGTTTCCCTCCGGAGACCCCGCTGCCCACGGTCCATCTGTACGTGATTTACTGTTGCATTATTTCATAGATATCACACATAACGGGAGGCCGTGTCGGTGTCCTGCCAGGACTGAGGACCGTGTTCAGTTTGTAGAGCTGCACGATCTACTAGAGGAGAAGAGGCCCATACTAAAGCACAACCATGGGTACTACTTTAAAGAGTCCTCTCCTGCTGATGTTCAGGTGTATATCAGTATGTAGTGTCTCTACTTTAAAGAGTCCTCTCCTGCTGATGTTCAGGTGTATATCAGTATGTAGTGTCTCTACTTTAAAGAGTCCTCTCCTGCTGATGTTCAGGTGTATATCAGTATGTAGTGTCTCTACTTTAAAGAGTCCTCTCCTGCTGATGTTCAGGTGTATATCAGTATGTAGTGTCTCTACTTTAAAGAGTCCTCTCCTGCTGATGTTCAGGTGTATATCAGTATGTAGTGTCTCTACTTTAAAGAGTCCTCTCCTGCTGATGTTCAGGTGTATATCAGTATGTAGTGTCTCTACTTTAAAGAGTCCTCTCCTGCGGATTTTACTCTTTGCAGACCAAATACATATATTGTTTTAAGTCTGTAGGACCTGATTTTTCTGCTGCACACATTTTTTTTGTGTTTCTCTCTGCTGATATAAAA
>NW_011357990.1:0-2594 GCF_000735185.1 Notothenia coriiceps | reverse complement strand
ATGTGGAACATCAACAGACACACATCAACACACATGAGAAACAAACAACAACATGGAACATCACAGCAGCTCCATGTGGAACATCAACAGACACACATCAACACACATGAGAAACAAACAACAACATGGAACATCACAGCAGCTCCAAGTGGAACATCAACAGACACACATCAACACACATGAGAAACAAACAACAACATGGAACATCACAGCAGCTCCATGTGGAACATCAACAGACACACATCAACACACATGAGAAACAAACAACAACATGGAACATCACAGCAGGATCCGTGAGAGCTGCTCAAAGAGCCTTCAGCGTGCATCTGATCTGTAGCTCTGTGTTCACTGAGAGGTCTGGAGCACAGAGGATGCTTCAGACTGACTGGAGCACAGAGGATGCTTCAGACTGACTGGAGCACAGAGGATGCTTCAGACTGTCTGGAGCACAGAGAATGCTTCAGGCTGACTGGAGCACAGAGGATGCTTTAGGCTGACTTTATTGAATCTCCATCAGATGGTAGCAGTTCATATTCTCTGTCAGAGCATGCTTTGGGTCCCAGGTGATGCTGTTGGAGCCTCTCAGGTTATTATGGTCTGCTGAGTCAGAAAGTCTCTGACAGGGTGACCAACAATCTTTCAGCAGATTATTGACAGGTGGAGTAATTTAGATTTTAAAGCTGTTGCCTAACACTTGTACCGGTAGTACTGTAGAACAGACATCATCGTACCACCTTAAAACCAACCATCTGTCTTTTTAGTCCTGATTCCTCCAGTGTTGATGGTTCAGGAGGTTTTTAGAGTCTCCTCCTCTCCTCTGATATAACTTAATATATATATTATCATATAAAGTGGTAAAAATGGTGAATAAAGTCTCAGTTTGAGGTTCAAATCTGAGTTTCTCCCTACGGGCTGTTCGGCTGCCGCTAGCGTTAGCTTAGCTTGTTTCTATGATAACTTCAGATCCAGACAGTCAGGAAGATTTCACCGAGGCGAGTTACCTTCAGAGTTCAACTCAACGAAACAAATAGTCAAAACCAGTAAAAAAAAAATGAATTAAGCTTAAGTTTGGTTTTAAAAGTCAGGGTTCCCGTAGTGGACACAGGCGCTACGAGCTAAAGGCTAACATTAACTTAAGGTCTGAACGTAAGGGAGGTTTTTATAAGTATCTGAATCATCAGCAGAGGTCTCATGTTGTCTAAAACATAACATAAAACAGTTGCGTGTTAAGAATCAGTGTTAGAGCTAAAGGAAATATGTTGCTTAGCTTGTTTCTTGAATAACTAAAAAAGGACCAAATGTTCAGGAGGTTTTTAACGAGAGTAGAATTATCCTCAGTGTTCTTCTCCATTCTGATATCATTTATATAAATATATTAAGGGGTAAAAACAGTGAATAAAGTCTCGCTGAGGTTTCTCCCTGCACGCTGTCCCGCTGCCGCTAACGTTAGCTTAGCATGTCTCTCCGATAACTTCAGAACCAGACTTCCCATCACTAAAATCCTTCATCCCGTTAAAACATACAGTTAAAAGATGTACAAAGTGTGTGGTAATAATGTGGCTGGGATGGGATAGCCAACTTTATAATCCCCTAATGTCAACTAATGCTCAACTAATGCTCAACTAATGCTCAACGTTTTCCTGTGATATCTTGTTTCTAGTTACTTTATCATTTTATTTATTTTTTTAAAGTGCACTATTATTGTAATATTTGATTCTACTTGGTCTTTATTTTATCTTGTTTGAATCCTGTTTTTTTTTAACTCTCACCCTGTTGCTGCTATAAACGCCTGAATTTCCACAAAAAAAAAAAAAACAGAACTCGTATTATCATACCTTTAAATCAGAATATAACTTACTGTAAGAAATAATCAATATATTGTGCTGGAACTTTAAAGGACATTATTTACTGAAGCAGTGTTTTCCCCCGGACCGGATGTTTCTGGTTATTATTGTTTTTAGCCTCACAGTAGAATATGAATACAAGGAGAATGACGCGTGGAGATACATCACAATCCCCACAGGAGCAATTTGGGGTGAAGTGTCTCAGGGACACAACGACAAGCTGACTGCAGTGGGACTCGAACTTGGTACCCCCTGATTCTAAGTCCAGCACACTATCCACTGAGCCACAGCCCCCCCCGTAGTTAAACACTAAACACACCGTCTCCAACTCTCACTCATCAACGCTGTATTACTACTATTCTTATGTGTTTATGACCAATAAACATTAGAGTAATTGTATAATAAATATTGTAAGAAATGCGCCATGGCCACGTCATCAGAGGCTACAGAAGAAGACCCGCCCCCGTCGACGCCAGCCAATGAATGAAGACTACAATACGATATAAAAAATGATGTTTGATAGAGAAACGGTCTCTTTCATTCATTCTACTGCAGACCGCTAACCGCTCATGTGGACGGTGGACCAGTGAGTTGAATATTAGAACCACAGCTGTGTTCCCTTGTAAAACCTACTCTACCATTGCATTAATAAATACTGTTAAACTTTACGAGAAGCTTCCTGGTCTACTTTTGACTAACTCTTGTCTTCAAACAAAAGAACACAACATTACTGACCAGGTAATGATCTGC
>NW_011357989.1:0-2321 GCF_000735185.1 Notothenia coriiceps | reverse complement strand
CACATCTATATCATGACTCAGATAGAGATAAACACATCTATCATGACTCAGATAGAGATAAACACATCTATCATGACTCAGATAGAGGTAAACACATCTATCATGACTCAGATAGAGATAAACACATCTATCATGACTCAGTTAGAGATAAACACATCTATCATGACTCAGATAGAGATAAACACATCTATCATGACTCAGATAGAGATAAACACATCTATCATGACTCAGTTATAGATAAACACATCTATCATGACTCAGATAGAGATAAACACATCTATCATGACTCAGCTAGAGATAAACACATCTATCATGACTCAGATAGAGATAAACACATCTATCATGACTCAGCTAGAGATAAACACATCTATCATGACTCAGCTAGAGATAAACACATCTATCATGACTCAGATAGAGATAAACACATCTATCATGACTCAGCTAGAGATAAACACATCTATCATGACTCAGATAGAGATAAACACATCTATCATGACTCAGCTAGAGATAAACACATCTATCATGACTCAGCTAGAGATAAACACATCTATCATGACTCAGATAGAGATAAACACATCTATCATGACTCAGCTAGAGATAAACACATCTATCATGACTCAGATAGAGATAAACACATCTATCATGACTCAGATAGAGATAAACACGTCTATCATGACTCAGCTTGTGCTGGAGAAGATTGTCTGGTATATATCTGACCAACAGGTTTAAAATTACTCTCACTAACTAAATCTAACATAATTATTATAACTAAATTTATTTTCTTATTTCAGGACGACGCTGCAGCCAGGCTCCTCCCACATTGAGATCCTGCAGCCAATCAACGTCGAGTTGCTCGTCACCAGAAACATGGCCGCCTCCTGGTTCACTAAGATCCCGGGGGTCCAAGTGCAGGGAATCCTACGTTCCCTGAAGGTACCTCAGTGTTTATACTGTGACTCCACTGTTTCTGAGACCAGGGAATCCTATGGTCCCTGAAGGTACCTAAGTATATTAATCATGACCCAGCTGTTTCTGTGTCCTACAGTCACTGAACTTACATCTTTAAATGTTTGAACTCAGTTGTTTCTCAGACTCAGGAAAGTCTTACGGTCCCTGAAGGTACCTCAGTGTTTAAACCCCCACTCGACATTTTTCAGTGTCAGTGCTGATGTAGATTAAACTCTGGTTCCTCAGATGAGTCTGGGTGAGGAAGACCTCAGGGTGCTGATGAAGATCCTGGTGGAGAACATCGGGGAAGGAAGTGAAACACACAGCATTGACGCCAAAACACAGGTGGCTCAAGGTAACCAAGTGCATGATGGGATATCTCACTACAGACAAGTTGTATATAAAACCTCCCAGCTGAATCAGCTTCACTAATACACCTCAGAATAAGAGTTTTAACCCCAAGTGTCGCTCCTCAGAGGGGGGGGGACATCCTGAGCAGCAGGTGGAGCAGTCGTCCAATCAGACAGGGTCTGACAGCGCCTCACATGCCACCAATGGCGCTCTGACAGAGAACACCGTCAACGTCCTGCTGAACTTCGAAATCAAAGAGGTAGGTTTCTGCTGACTCATTATCATCACACTGGTTTTCCTGACACTCAGCAGTTCTGGTTCTTCTGGTCCTGGTTCAGGTTCTGCTGACGCTGAAGAAGCAGGAAGTGGCGTTCCTGGTGTTCCAGGCGGCTCAGCTGGGCATCAACACCAAAGTGAGGAAGTTTGACACGGTGGCAACAACCTTCATCAACCAGATCTCCCTGAGCTGCCCAGAGTTCAAAGGTCAGAGTCCACTTGATCTAGCACTAGCGTTAGCATCGCACAAACACACACACACAGACATCAAACTAAAGAACAGATCATGATTTCATGCAATCACAATTCAAGATAAGATATGACGTACTTTATTGATCCCAAGTTGGGAAATGTTTGCGTTGCAGCAGCATCAAAATACATGGCATTGTACAATACAAATGTAAAGACTAGAAATAAACAATCCAAAATGTAAACTTCTCAATAGAAATAAAATAGCATTTAAAAAGTAGAAAATATACAATTACGATATGGAGTGAAAACAGCAATGATCATGAATCGTGCAGAGTGCTGCAGCAGCTTGACGGGTTTGGTTCTCGTTTCAGACTCAAGCGGCGCCGCGTTGTGTCTCATCAGCTCCTCGGGGTCCGGATCGGAGCTGCTCAAAGTGCAGTACTTCAAGGTACAATGTAATCTGATTACCAGGGCCCAGGAGTTCAAAAACTTTTAATCCCTATCTGATCTGATCAGATTTGGATTTTGGGGAGTTCAAAACCAAAAAAGAGGAT
>NW_011357988.1:0-4550 GCF_000735185.1 Notothenia coriiceps | reverse complement strand
AAATATGGAAACACTCAAGTGAAGTACAAGTATCTCAAAATTCTACTAAGTACAGTACTTGAGTAAATGTTCTTAGTTACTTCCCACCTCTGTGTATACAGTATATATGCTGTATGACTTCTGTACCACTGCTCACAGAAGTGTAGTTACTAATTACAACATGCCCATTCATACTAGAGTCGTTTAACAACTTATTTAAATTACTGTTGTCAATCGGATGTATAACACATGGCTGTTGACATTGATTAATATAATAACGTGTATTTAACCTAGACACGATAGCATTAGCAATGCTGGCTTGCTAACTTTATGCAGACTGAAGTTGCCGACTGTATACAGTAATGTAAAAGTTGACGCCAAAACGACGGTTGTAAAAATAGGTTTTATGACTGTAAACGGGAAAATAGAAACATGCAGTGTTGTTACTTACCCTGAATACCACTGATACGCCTCGCCACTGTCAACCAAAGCGTGAGGGGGGCGGGTTCGGGGAGAAGCCGTGCAGTGAGTGGCTCTGTCCATTGTGATGCCGTGACGTGATTGGCTCCGTCCATTGTGAACTCGTGTCGTTATTGGTTTAAATCCAATCTCACAATGGACAGCGAATATCATGATTGGGTGATAGATTGGAGTTTGACAGACGGTCCTGCGCCAACTAGCGGCCACACGCCGCTGTATTATGCAGTATTGTATTAGTATCTCTAAAATATGAAATGCGAATTTGCAGTTTGGCTAATGATGGTCTGCCTGAGGGTCTGAGGGAGGGTTCGAGTTAAAAACATATCTTTGATATAGTTAAATGCACCATGTCGGCTGCTTGCAGAGGTGGGAGAAGTACTCAGATCTTGTACTTGAGTAAAAGAAGAAGTACCAGAGTGTAATACTCTGTTTCTTAGTCAAAAGTATTGGCATCAAATTATATTTATAAGTACCAAAAGTAAAAGTACTCATTATGCAGATTGGTCCATTTCAGAAAAATATATATGATATGTTTTGATTATAATCATTTATGTGTTTATCAAAGCTGGTACAGGTGGATCACATTTTTATGATTTGATTTGCTGCTGGGTTTGTGAATTTAGTCCAGGTGTAACTAAGTTCTTATTTAAGTCATCTCATATGCTTAAGGTATTAAATACATAAAAACATGTAAAAGTAGAAATATTTACCTCTGAATTGCAGTGGAGTGGAAGTACAAAGTAGCACAATGTGAAAATATTTATGTAAAGTACAAGTACCTCATAATTGTACTTAAGTGCATTTAATCAAGTACTGTACTATACTTAAATAGAACATGTAGCTACTTTTACTTTACTTGAGTATGTTCACATTGTCCTACTTCATGCTTTTACTACATTGCAGCTTTAGTTACTTGGAGATTGTGATTATTAATACAAAATATAAATCATATAATTATTTATAATATATTAGTATAGGTTTAAGTTAAACCTTTAATAATGTATTATAAATAATTATTTGTGTTTAACCTCCCAGTATATAAAGTAATTTAAATAAACCCCTTCTTTACAAGCAACATTGAAGTTGATCAACACAATAACGCATCAATCATTTTTAAATACATATTTTAAAGGTAGGCTGCTATATGGTGCTTAAATGGGACATTCTGCATAATAAGTACTTTTTCTTGTGGTACTTAAAGTATATTTTGAATTGTGTAAAATGTTGAATGCAGGACTTTTACTTGTAGCTAACTTAGTTACTTTACACCACTGGCTGCTCGTTACCTCCGCTGACAGTGCAGGAGATCCGCTCCGGGTCCCGCAGCAGGTCGCACAGTGAGGCCAGAGCCCGCAGCCTCCGCGGCGCCTCCTGCTGCTGCAGCTCCGAGAACAGCTGAGGCACCGCCCGCCGGCCGTAGGCCACCGGAGCCCGGCTGGGGTCATACGGAGAGCCGGCCATCCTGTGTTTGTCCAGTAACTTCACTCTAAAGCCGCTAATATCTAGAGCTAACAGGGCGCACTTTGGCAAATTAGCCTAAATGCAAAAAGACAACGTTGCCTAGTAACTGTACAGAGCAGAAGGAGGACGTCACTTCCGGGTAGCCTCTAACAAACACCGTAAAAAAATATATATATTAACCTAATGATTTTATATTCCTACATTTTTTTAATGAACTTTAAAATATTTCATGAAATCCAATCATTTATGTTTACTCTTACATTCTTAATTGAACTTCTTATTTTTATATAAATATGTTATGTTCTATTCTGAAATGGAGCAATTGTCTGAAAAGTAAACCGTAAAAAGTAAATAATGGATTTTTGTGTTATCATGTTTTCAACAACACGATTGTCTCCGATACACTTTGTACCTTAAAAACGTTCTCCGACGTTACTCTGACATTATGAGTAACATCACTTAACTATGTTGTTTCCTTTGTTTTATTAAAAGGTAAAAACATCCTTAAGCAATATTATTTAAATATAACAAACAGTCGTTGAAAGACTCAGAATTAAAATTGTATTGCTCATTTTCAGGCTATCCTAAAAATTGAATTGTATTTTTGTATTATTACATTTCCAACATATTTAAGATATAGGCTACCTCTTATTATTATACATTATTTGTATTAGCCTAACTATTTTTTAAATCAGCTCTTCTGTATTTTATTGTGTTGTCTGCTTGTTCAGGCCTGACATGTGAACATTCTTTTTTTAATTTAATTTTGTGAATTAATTTAGTTATTAATTTAGCTTTAGTTTAAGGTTTAGCTTACCAATAAGAGCAGAGTGAGCACTGGTTTTAGAAGGAAGGTGAAAAGATCTAGCATAATAGGGACCCTTCGAAAAAAAGAGGAAACTGAGACAATGTTAAAGAAGAAGGTAACTTCACCAAACATAGGTTTAGCATAACCTGAGCTGGTTCAAACAATAAAATAATCCCTGAAAGCTCGGGTTCAGTCACACCCGTTCTATAACTGCAGCTGAGATAGCCCGATGCCAAGTGACAGAGCAAAGCCATGAGAAATTTGAATTAGGATCAATATTGCGCTAAAAATGCTCCTAAAACTAGTTTTCTTTGATAAGCTAGCTAATATTAAACCAAAACAAAAAGGTGAGAAAATGAACTCTTTATTAATCTTGTCTTCAAACAGACACAATGAAGTTGAAAAAAAGAGAGAGAGACAAAGTGTTAATCTGAAAGAAAAGCAGCACTCCAGCCACTTTGAAGCTTGAAATAACAGAAATAAGCTCTTTTCTCTGCCTTTCTTTGGAAACTCCATGATGATCTGTCAGGAGATGTTACAGATCACCGGTCATAGAAATGTTCAGTAGGGTCCAGACTTAAAGAATCAGAAAAGGGTAAACGGATATATTTTCATTTTGGAAGCCTACAGCTCAACAACTTTCAGGTTAACAAACTTCTTAAAAAAACAAAGTTTGATTTTGGCTGACTGAGCTCATAATAAAAAAAAAAATGTTTTAATGGAATTTCTATGAGTCTATTTCTTCTATTTCTTCTTTTTCTTGCTCTTCTTTCCTCCCTCTCCTTGCTGAGAGCTGGTGTCTCCTGCTCCACTCTTCTGGGTCCGGGTCTTTAGTTTGGGGATCATCTCTGCTGCGTAAAACATCACTTCTTTACCTGATGGAATTAAAACAGAAAATAAATCAGAAAATGTCTTGCCAACTTGAACTGGAGCGTGACGTTGCTCATTCACCAAAAAAAAAAAATTGGAATATTTTTTTATTATTTGGGAAAAAAGTCAAACTTTTATTTTGAAGGCCCGATTTTCTAACGCTGTGCATGCAGTAGGCGTTGGACTGGAAGTACCGGAGACCATGAACGGCATTGAAAACTTCTGTCACGTAGTGATCATCTTCTCAATAAAACATTTTTGCTGATGTTTTTTCGAGTCTTCTGGCCAATCAGAATCAAGATTGTTGCCGGAAGTCCCCACGGAGAATAACTTTGCAGTAGAACTATTCTTTATACATCCATGGGTACAACTTCAGATACAAATGAAAACGTAATGAAATATGACCCCCGGTTTGATGATTGACAGGTCACAGAACAATGGGGGCTATCTACCCTTACCCACAATTTAAATTAAGTCACACAGACTATCTCCTCTTTACTCTTCTCTCTGTGAGGACCAGCAAGTTCAGCTTCAGAACAAAGTGAAAAACAAACAATGGCATCAAATATTATGAATATGTCGGTTAGTAATAGATTTATTTATGCAAAGAGTAGAATGCGTAGTTTATGTTAGTATTTGTAAAAATCTCCTTGGGGAGAATCCCCCCCCAGACCCCCTCCTGGGGTTGGGTTTCCAGCATGTGTGCCTTTTTATATAGTTCAGCTTTGATTCCATCAAGTCATTAAACTTTTTTAAAGATACTTTAGTTCTATGAAGGGATATAAGGGATATATGCACTGTACATCACTTTAATTAATATTTTATGCTGAAAAGCGTATATTACAGCACGATTTTTTGTTGAATAGATTTGAGTGCTTCAAAATGTTGGGTCGCGATTTATTGACCAAGTAAAAAGTGGGTCCCGAGGCCTGACCAGTTGAGAACCACTGCT
>NW_011357987.1:0-2626 GCF_000735185.1 Notothenia coriiceps | reverse complement strand
AATGAATGTTTCCATGGTGACCAACGGCAACATGACAACGTTTTCATTGGTCCCTCTTCTTTAGAGAAGACCAGGAAATGATGGATACACGGATCGTGTTCAAATCAATAGGCACGCAATGACTCTAAATAATAATGATCACGCCACCAAACACACATTCAGACTAAAGGAACCAGCCTGTTTGGAAAATGAGAGAAGTAGAAAGTACAGGTATTTGTGTTCAACATGTAAGAAGTAGAAAGTACAGGTATTTGTGTTCAACATGTAAGAAGTAGAAAGTACAGGTATTTGTGTTCAACATGTAAGAAGTAGAAAGTACAGGTATTTGGGTTAGAAATGTAAGAAGTAGAAAGTACAGGTATTTGTGTAAGAAGTCAAAGTAAAACGTGGTCTTAAAAATAAGTAGTGGAGTAAAGTACTGATACCAGAAAAAGTATTTGTACTCCACTACTTCCACCTCTGGCAAACACACACTGTGTTGTAATTGCAACAAATCCTAAAAGTCAATATTTTGTGATTTGGCCGTGACCTCTGACCCCTCAGCGCGAACTCTGAGGAATGTCCTTCACTTCCTGGTGGACATCGGGGACGTGTGCAACGCTAAAATGGGCTCCCCGTACAGGAAGTGCCGCGCGGTGTTCGCCGAGGCGCGGGACGACTGCTCCGAGTTGCTCGGAGAATTCAACTTCCTGTGTGGCATCGTGGACGGCTTCCTGCCGCTCTGCAGCCTCGCCCGCGGTGCGTTCACTTACACCTCCTTACCTTACATTAACTTTGTAATTACTGTACATTTGTAATTCAACCTGTATATTTTCTACATTTTGGAATGTTTATTTCTAGTCTTTTAACTTTTATTGTACGATGCCTTGTCTTTTTATGCTGCTGCATCGCAAACATTTCCCAACTTGGATCAATAAAGTACTTCTTATGTTATCTTACCTTATCTTATACATGGTTTCTTTAGAACTGAGTGATTGTTGGCATGTTTGAAGAAGTTAACGACACGTTTACTCAGGGTTTCAAGTGAAACACTTTATAAAAGGATTTATGTACAAAACATAAAACTCTACAACGTCTAGATTTAGTTTTCATAAATGTTCTTAAAGGTATGGTAGGTAATTCACTTCAGAAACACTTGTTGTTATATTCCATGGAATGCTCTTAACATCCCGATAGCAATGAATATCTGAAATGCTTTGACAAAAAATCCATACAAAATGTCATCTCTGGAAGCCGTGGCGCTGTAAAAAGCTCGACCAATCATCTGAGCCGGCCCGGCTAAAGTAACTGGATGGCCTACCTGCCTGTCAGCCTTCCATCTGTGCACAAACTTATCTCGTGCCCTCATTGGTCATGTGCGCGTTCGTGTGTGTTGGAGGAGGGGCTCTGGAAGGAAGTGGCAGATTTCTTCCGGCTGCGTATTTTCAAATTCTAGCGCACTCAAGCTGGTTTCTCCATTCTTACCCACCCTACCTTTAAGGTATTAATTAACACAGGCCTTTTATAGAACTAATGTCTAAAAGCTATTTTTCTTTATTATTAATATTGACATTTTGAAAGCACCTTTTCCACATTATAACATCAATATTATATTTGTAAAGAAAAAAGTTAGCAATAATAATAAACCACAATTGACAGGGTATGGCATTTAAAAATAAACAATGATAAACTAAAAGCTGTTTTGTTCATTTTAAATATATATATAAACTGTATATTTACATACCTGTGTTCAGACATTTATAAACCAAATATCCTAAAGATGACATATTTAGTGATTGCTGGTTATCTTTATGATGTTTGTGTTGCAGCCGGCGAGCTGTTCTGCGTCATCCCGTCCTACATCGCCGAGTATCTGAAGAAACGTCTGGCAGCGCGTGAGTTCTTTATCTCAGTTTCCAAATCTAATCTTCAACCTTGAGCCTGCTGCCGTCCTCTGGGTGAACGTGTTCTCTGAGTGTGTTTCTGAAACCTCCCTCAGCCACGGTGGCAGCGTTCGAGCGGATGAAACGGGAGTTTGACTTCAACATCTCGGCCTCGGTGACCTTCGAGCTGGAGGCTAACAGCAGCCGCTCTCTGCAGCAGGTTTCTCAGGACATCATGCAGGATGTCTCCTCCGAGCTGAAGCTGTTTCAGATGCTCAGCGCGCCGCTGATGTACGGAGGCTTCCTGCTGCTCGTCTGCGGCTTCCTGAGGTCACTCACTTAACCTATAAAGTCACATGACTTCTCATACTTGCCAACCCTCCCGATTTTCGCGGGAGACTCCCGATTTTATTGCCCTCTCCCGGTTTCCTCCCAGTGTCATATTTCTCCCGATTTCTGACATAATCAGATTTTCTCACGACTGTTTCCACTCAGACTTTAATACAGCTACACCATTGTTTGGTTTCCATGGTAACGCGTCTCTTTAGCAGCGCGCAACTCAAAGGCAGATAGTCACAGCAAACAGAACAAGAATCAACAACTATACCCTCTGCTCACTCCTTTCCTGTAAAATACAGGTCCTGCCCACAAATATGCTCCATCAAGGATGGTGCTTCAGGCCGCAAGGCAGTGCACCTACAACTACAATCAACATGTTAATGTTAATCTAATACAGCTCCGGCGATCCACTAGCACCCCCCCCC
>NW_011357986.1:0-2569 GCF_000735185.1 Notothenia coriiceps | reverse complement strand
TCTCTCTCTCTCTCTCTCTCTCTCTCTCTCTCTCTCCCTTCGAGTCGGGCTGCTGCTGGTTTTCACACTTATTTCCCTGATAATTAACATATAAGATCCAGATGATCAATCCCTAAAATCCTTAATGCTGTTAACACACGTAATTAAAAAACAAAAAAGTCTATAAATGTGGCTTTAGATTTGGTTATAGAACTAGATAAAAAGTACAAGGCTAACAACCACAATACTGACTCATTACGGGCACTTGAACAAGCAGTAATTCCATACATTATAAAAGCACAGCAGCTTTCCTTCTTCCTTGACCAGCAGTTCAGTACCTGAGAGTGTTTGCAGTCTTGCAGGGGCAGTATTTGTCGCAGATGAGTCCATAGAGGCCCGGGGGACAGAAGCGGTCCTGGCAGCTGGGGCCCTTGAAGCCCTCGTTGCACAGGCAGGCCCCGTTGATGTGGTAGCACTTGGCTCCGTTCTGGCAGTCACACTTGTGGGCACACTGCGGCCCGTAAGTGCCGACTGGGCACTCGTCTTGGCATCTGGGGGGTATACATATAATACAGGGGGAGTGGTGAGGAGAGGTTTGAAGTATATGGAAGATGGTGTTGGTTTAAATGTGAGTGTTTCTGGGCAAACATGCCAAATGAGAATGACAGGCATAAAATAAAGGGCTAAGACATGTTTAGTTGATAAGTCATTTTTGTATAGATTTTTTAATGCTGAATGATTTCTTTCCCACAAAGTTATGAGCATGTCTTTGATTGATTGAGTGCTTTTGCATGTCAAATAAATAAAGTTGTTGGTTTGTCCATTAAAATGTTCTACATTAAAGGACAGTCATGGCGTTCTTTTTATTCAACTCTTTGTAATAAAGCAAAAAGATTGCACATTAAGTTTGAATGCATTAAGAGTTGTGCTTCTGGTATTATGTTTGATACCAGAACAAGTGCTGTTATAGGTATTACATACCGGTAATGGATTGGGCTTGTCAGTTAGAATGCTAATTTTGGAAGATATCTCCAAGACTCTTATTTAAAAAAAAATGCAGCACTGTAACCTCTTCTGTTGATAATACGTTCGTTCTAAATTTCTTTCCATTGTTTACATGTTGTACCTTTTCAAGACATTACCAATTCATAGAACAATTGATCCTTCTCCCGCTGCTACCTGACAGTAAAACCTGAGAGGTATCATGCCACAGTGGCAGAGAGCTCTTCTTATTCCGCCAGGTACCCTCACACCATCATAAGGTCAACAGGCTACAACATTATGCTGGGACCCCGAGTGGTCCTTATAATGAGCACCACTGAACACGCAGAACTGCATTGAACAGAAAATGTTGAAGTTGAAGCCGCACCTCTCGGCTTCATTCTCGACACGTCCGCGAGTTGAAACCATCAAGAAATAGACAAATCACTTAATTAAACTGGCTCAGTGAGGAGTTCTGTATCGTGTCACGTTTAAATCATGCCGACTTCTTCAGGACTCTTATCTCGGCTAATTCCATTAGAACGTGGACGGGGCGGAGGAGAACTCAATCTAGGAATTATTCCGTGTAGGCTAATTCACCTGTCTGGGGCCTTAATGAATGGAGGTAATTTGGCTCAATTGAGACTAAAGATGGAGAGCGAGAGAAAGAGAGATAGAGAGAGTGGGAGGAGGCAGCGCTGACCAGAGGAGAGGTTGGGTTGCAGAAAGTCTATTTCAACTAATAGATTGAGATGATGGAAGAAATACAAACGAAAACAATTTCAAATGGCTCTTGGTTAAAATCCCCTACTCTTGGTGATGCGAGGGCGGATAAGAAAGCGATCATGAGCATTATTATGTGGGAAGGGAGTAGGATGGAAGAAACGCTGCCAGTAAAGTAATATTCTGCACGACAAATGCACTGGAGCTACAGTTCAAATGTCCCAATCTTTTTCTAATTAGGAGACATGCAGTGAGGTGTAGACCAGTTGTTTTTAGTAGCAGGACTCTTTTCTCATATACACTGGGAGAGATGTCTTAGCTCAACAAGGACTGATTTATGAATTAGCATGGGTTAGTTCTTCCTTAAAATGATTGTTTTTCTCAGCAGTTTGCCTTTATCTGATTACTTACAGTAGAGACAGATAGAAGACACAATGAGAGAGCAAAGTGGACCAACATGCAACAAGGAATTGAACTTGTAATGCCCTTTAGACTCCTAGATCAGGGACACACACAGGGTCAGGGTTAGAAATTGACATTTTAGAAACACTGTGTCAGAGTCCTCCACAAAAAATGGTGACAAGTTCACAAAATGTTTCGCTAAAATATACTGTTGGTCCATGTCATTGTTGGAAAAAACAACACATTACATTGCATCCCAGCTAGCGGGGAACGTTCTCACAACTTTGGCTAACGTTACCTATTGGTTCTAACAAGGTTTTAAAGAAACGTTTTAATCTGATGTTCAAAGAACCTTTTTAGGATGTTTATTTGTTCAAATAATGTTCCTATAAGGTTTAAGGTTAACTAAGACATAACGTTTTAACTGCAACATTCAGAGGATGTTTTGAGGATGTTATTAAGGCCTGAGATGACAGAAAGTTTT
>NW_011357985.1:0-3084 GCF_000735185.1 Notothenia coriiceps | reverse complement strand
CAAATCTCTAAAAACGGGGCTACAACAGAGCTGATCCAGATTTGCGTCCGATATGACGTAATATCTGAAATGTGGACCCACGGCCCTATCAGAAACGTTGCTATCAGAAACAATGCCCGACTGTTTTGGACGTAATATGGTCGGTGTTTACATTAGCATCGCTAACACTCAGAGCTAACCTGTACTGGAGAGCATGTGTGTGAAGAAGCAGGAAGTAAAAAGGAACTCACCTTGTGGTATAACCGGCAAGAGAGAAAGCCTTTGAGCTCCATACTGTTTCAGAGATAATCCTTGATGATCCATGATATGGCGTTTCATCACGGCAGCATTTAGTTTAGACAGTAGCTGCCGGGTCCCGCATGAGCTCCGCCCCCTCCTTTTTTTTTTTTTTTTTTTTTAAAGCTTTATACCCCAAATCAGCACTTTTGAAACAGGAAGTGAAATCGAGGGATATGAGGCATGGCTAGAATGGGTGATCTGTTTGGTATTTTGAGTAAAACACTTCATAGACATGTTTTTTATATATTTGTATATATCTGAGACCTATGCTATTGCCTAAACATCGCATGATAGGTGACCTTTAAGATGAAGCTATGCAATAACTGTGAAAAAAAAATATTATGAAGGGCAGACCATCTATTTGTATTTATTTAGTTTTTTTTAGAAACGGGCAGGTCACATAAGATTTTATTCTTCTCCCTGCTCCTTTTCGCTCAATGGTGTTTTGGTAGAGTCATGTTTTCTTGGCAATTATTGTACATTTGGTTTTGCGTACCATGAGCGGGACAAATAAAAATGAAAGTCAAACAAAAGTAGTGGAGTAAAAAGCACAGCATTTTCCTTGCTAAATTGTAGTGGAGAGGAAAAGTAAAGTACCTCAAAACTGTCTATAAGAACAGAACTTGAGTAAATGTACTTTTCACAACTGTGTTAAAGTATGAAAGTATAAAAATGAGAAAAGTGCAGACGTGCTAAGTTAACTTTAACTGGATGAATAAAAAACGTTCTGAAAGAGCAGGCGCTTTAGAAGAAACCACGTCTGCTGCTTAACATTAACATCAACATCAACAACAACAACAGGTGAGGGGCGCTTGTTTTATTCTCCTGCCGACTCACACTTCTCAACCGGAGCTCAAGACAATCCTCTTGATCCCTGTGAGCACGGTGAGGACTGAAAACACCCAGTGAAGTTATTCTGGAGCAAACAATGTGAAACGCAAACCTCGGCTGTGACAGATCTGTTGCGTTTGCGTAAACAACATTAACCAACGACTGAAAGAAGAGCGGTCTACTTCCCGGGGTCCACTGGGAGTTTCACTTTCTACCAAACCTGCACGTAAGAACAGAGGATGAAGCATTCTCTACATCAGTAAGACATCTACCAATTTGCAACGCTACGTGTTGTGCCTCGGCCTATTACTTTAAAAAAGGAAACAACTATTCTTACTTTTTTTTGTAGTAGTAAAAGTTAGCATGTATTGGTACATCTGAAGCCCTCACTTGCTTTACTTTTTATGTTCTTACTGATGTAATGCTGCAAATTGGCTGTTTTTCAAAGAGACGTAAAAAAAAAAATGGTTTTACGTTTGAAATAAATGTTTTTACTGCTAATTGTGAGACAAACTGTAGCTATTAGGGTGAGACACAGATATTAAAGTGTTTCTATTCTGTTTCCTTTTGCACTATTTTAATGTTTTTATATCTAATAGAAGGAGACTGGGACTTTTTTTTTTGTGTTGACAAAACTACACCTTTGAATCTTGCTTTTAAATGTCTAAATGAATTTCACAAAAAATGATGAGTAAGGGAAAATGCAGAATAAACCTACAAAGGCCGCCACTGCATATCATTCACCTGATAACCTATTGACCAAGAAAGGCTCAATGAAGGGCAGTTAGCCCAAATTCAAACGGCTGCAAGATGAAGAGGATGAAACGAGAGAGAGGGGGGGGAGGAGGAGGAAAGATAGTGTGTCTTTGGTGAGAGGAAAATCATTTTTCCACACGCGGGCATCAATCGGAGGGAATAATTCCTCAAACTTTTTTAAGTCTGACTTTAAATGGCATTACATATGTAGTGAGGCATGAAAAATTAATACACTGGAGTCGGGGAAATGTCAAGGGTAATGATCTCCGCTGCAGCTTACCTCTTTAGCTTTCTGTTTCAGACGAGCCTGCTCTGGGTCCTCTTGCCTGGAGCGACTCTGTGGAGGAAAATATGGGGGTGGGGGGGGGGGGAAACACAGGTTAACAGCTGGTTTAAGGAGCCCACCAACCCCCCAAAACCCCCTCCTATTCGCTGCTCATCTGTTGCTGCTGCAGCAGGAAATAGTGCAAAATGGGAACAGGATACAGAGGTGTCAAGGACATGGTATTTGAATTCAGAGAAGTGCAATGGAGCGCCCCCCCGGGGGGTTCTGGCCTTTAAACCCGCTCCAAATCCAGCCCTAAATAAGCCGCTGCAGGGGGATTCTAATCAAAAGAGGTTATTAAAAATTCTGCAGGAGCCAGCACACATGCACAGATTCTCTCCAACATCCTTTGCCCTGTGCGTGTGTGTGTGTGTGTGTGTGTGTGTGTGTGTGTGTGTGTGTGTGTGTGTGTGTGTGTGTGTGTGTGTGTGTGTGTGTGTCACTGTGAGCGAGTGTGGCTAGCCGTGGCTATGTGTGTGTGTGTCACTGTGGCTATCTGTGGCTGTGTGTGAGAGTGTGTGTGTGTGTGCGTGTGCGTGTGCGTGTGCGAGTGCGTGTGCGTGTGTGTGTGTGTGTGTCACTGTGAGCGAGTGTGGCTATCCGTGGCTGTGTGTGAGAGTGTGTGCGTGTGCGTGTGTGTGTCACTGTGGCTATCCGTGGCTGTGTGTGAGAGTGTGTGCGTGTGTGTGTGTGTGTGTGTGTGTGTGTGTGTGTGTGTGTCACTGTGAGCGAGTGTGGCTGTCCGTGGCTATGTGTTTGTGTGTCACTGTGGCTGTGTGTGAGAGTGTGTGTGTGTGCGTGTGCGAGTGCGAGTGCGAGTGCGAGTGCGTGTGCGTGTGTGTGTGTGTCACTGTGAGCGAGTGTGGCTATCCGTGTGTGTGTGTGTGTGTGTG
>NW_011357984.1:0-2384 GCF_000735185.1 Notothenia coriiceps | reverse complement strand
TCGTGATACAGAATAATTTTGAGTTGTGTCTTTTCTTATGTTCTAATGTCATTCAATGTTGGCTGTTTGCAGTGAGTTGTCAACACCTCTGTGTCGTAACAACTTACTCAACTGTGACTATAACAATCTTAAATGTCAGGAGAGAGACCTGACTGGCACGTGAAAGGAATATTAATACACCTACAAACATAAGTCAAATTGTCACAACTTGTATGTCTCCTCTGCTTTTAAAGGAGAGATGAAAACCAAAGCAAATGTTCCGCAGGTTAGTTTTAAATAGAGCTGCCCTGGTACAAAAAACTAACCCGCTGTTTTGGCTATTAGCTTCTTCCAAATCTGTAAGGGCTTGCAAAGAAGTTTTGTTTAAAAGCTTAAAAAAAAACAAGGTATGCTTGACTGCAAGAATCAACAGAGGTGCTATAAATCAAACTCTTTACGTACAGTTAGTTATTTCACAGATGAAGGTGGTTGGAAATATTAGTTTGATCGTGTGTAGAATTTTGTAATACTAGTTGAACATTACATTTTTTTAATTTTTTTTTTATATATATATGTTTCTAGTTATTGTGCTTTTTATCATGTTTTTAATTTTTTTTTTATTATCCTACTCCCATTGTGTTATTTAATATTGTAGTTATTGCCTGTACAGCGCTTTGGTCACCTGAAGGTTATTTTAAATGTGCTATATAAATAAATAAAGATTGAGATTGAGAAAACCGTTAAATATGAACTCAACCATATCGTATAAAATGTGTACAGGAAGTCTAGAGAAGTGTGTCAATGAAGTTTTCCAATCCTTCTTAACAAATCCTAATAATTGCACAAAAACCTATTTAACACACGACAGGAAAGAGAAACTCAAAAAAACATAATCGGGCCGCTTTTAAGAAACCCAAAATAAAACTGTAATTAAATGAATTGAAATAAATTCTCAATAGTAAATGTTAGATAATCAGTCAGTCAAAACAGTCATGACCGTCAGATTTGAACAAATACTTAAACAGCCTGGAATTTAATCTTTTAATTTTCTTTTGAGGCCATGAGCCGGTGAGGCGTGTTATTGGTGTCGCTACTTTATTCAGACAAATTACTTTTTCTTATTGATACAACGAACACTGAATAATCCTCAAGCTCCAGAGCGCTTCAAAGGGGAATTCACTACACAGAGTTATATTGTCATCAAACTGCGTCACTTGCGATGGGTAGAATAATTAGATGTTTTCTGATAGAAGTCTGAAAAAAGATTCACCAGGGCAAAATTAAGCAAAGTTTTTTAAATACCAAAAGCTGAGGGAAATGACAGACTTCCCTTTAAGTGCAGAATCCACATAATGACGAGGACTATGTTTCATATTATTGTAATGGGCACTCCAAGCATTTTAATATTAGACGACCTGTTATGATCAAATTCAATAATCACCTTCTTCATCAGACGCTGAATTAAGTGTTTGATCCGAGCCAAATAAACATGGACAGTAATCCAAGATTAAACTGTTGTTCATAATTTTACAATCAAGGGAATATATCCTCCGTTTAACGAGGCTTTCATAATATGTTTCCCTTAGTTTCATTACATCTACATTTGAAATGTTCTTCTTTACCTTACCTGATGACACTTGTAATTGCTCCTTTTGTTTATGAGAGGTAGGACATTGCATACTGTTGTGGTTACAGTTAAGGTAGTGTTTGAAATACAAATGTACATTTATTGAGTGCAGGTGACCTTAAGAGGCCTCCCACAATCTATGAAATATGTTAAAAAATGTATTTTATTAATACAGAAACGTTTTTCCATGCCGTATTTGGGTTTTATTTGAGTTTAAGCCAGTTTGGGAGTAATATGCATTTTAATACAGCTTGAAAGTATCCTCTTTCTTAAAAAGATGTCACTGATTCTTGACTACAGTAGGTTTTTCAATCAACAGCTGTCCAAAAGATCTTCAAATCTACCTTTTATTCCCTATAATTGCGTTTTAAAGTTTGTTTTATTTCAAAAATGTCGGCAGGAACAACTAAAGAAAAACATATTCTTTCATTATAATGGAAGATACAGTTAACAAAGGCCAACATTTCTGAATTACTGACACTGTTGGAATAAAATCTTGTTTTTGGTAATGTTGTTATGATCTGAATCCATTTCCATTTGTGAGTAATGTCTCACAAAGCCGCAGACACACAGGAATGGCCCCGGGGACGCTGCGAGGTATCAGACTGAACAACAGAAAGCAAGCAGTGATTAGTGTGGGAACACACACACACACACACACACACACACACACACACACACACACACACACACACACACACACACACACACACACACACACACACACACACACACACACACACACACACACACACACACACACACACACACTGCAGGA
>NW_011357983.1:0-2569 GCF_000735185.1 Notothenia coriiceps | reverse complement strand
CCTTCACGTACTCCTTTAATCCATTTTTCAGTTATGCGTACAAACTGTTCAATGTTTGCTGACTTGGGATTAAACCAGTGTTGCTGGTCTTCAGACGTCTCCTCTTCAGGTAAGAGAGTTACGTACTCCTTGTTAATGTCATTAAGCTCTCCATATAATTTAGCAAAGTCATTCAGAATTTCTTCTTCCACTTTATCCACATTGCTATCATTTTCTTTAAGACGTTTCAGCTCATTAACCTTCTTGGTGAGCTGGCCCACCTTTGCTCTCCTTAATCCATTTAGCCTGTGGAGCCTCTCCTCTTTGGCCTTTTTCGTGGGCTTTGGCTCCCTCTTGTGGCTCCTCTCGGTTAGTTCTTCCATGGCTCTTTCAAATTAAACTTACTACAGTGCTTAAACTCAACTAAAGGTGTCCAACAATAAACGCTTCGTTTTTATAGAAAACGTCTTTGTTGCACTGTCTTCCTTAAAGAACAACTTGGTTAAATGTCTTTTACAAACGAAAAGAAAAAGGTAATCAGCTGGTAGTTGGAATCAGCTGATCCATTCAGACTGCCTCTTCTGTCGGAGAGTAGCGATCTCCCATCCGTCTTCAAACATTAACATAACAACAGGCCACTTCACCGTCTTCGTTCCTCGGATGTCCCACTTAATGTGCCGATCTCCGTGTGTGGAAGAGCAGTCTTTATCTTCACCTTTCATGCGACGCCGTCACTGGAATCCCTCCTTCATAGCTTGGCTTCTCCAGAGCGTAGTTTTTTGACAAATGTAGTTCTAGTAATCCAAAATTCGGCTCACAGATAGCAAATAAGCTTGACTCGGACAAAATACGTCTCAGGATAGTTTGTTTTTTACTTACACAAAAAAGTATCAAATACAAACACATGTTCTCTCAGGTCAAAAAACTATGTTGCTCGGTGCTTCCTTCTCCTTCTCACACCCCAATCACCAGCAGCTGCCGTTGGCTATAACGTCTCGTAATCACGTACAGCTGCGGTCGTCTATGCCGTCAATTTCACACGGCTGGTTCAAATAAATGATATGATAGCACTAATAACAAAGGTTTATAATATTCAAATATACATTTTAACATATGGCTCCTACAATTAGGATAAACCCCTTGAGATGCACCATCTCCTTTTCAAGGGGGTCCCGACATGTGCCGACAAACGAATTCACGCTCCAGTAGTTTCATGTGAGCTGTGGTAATAACAGACACATGAAGCCATGTTTGATTTTACGTGGGGGAGATGTAATTGTTGTTAATAGCTTTTGATTTCTTTGGTGTGTGTTTCCCTGCAGGCAGATGCAAAGCTAAGAGAAGAGGAGAAGAGAGCACTCAGATATCTCGAGACACATCGCGAATGTAACTCTGTTCAAGCAGTAAGTGTCTAACAGGATCTGGATGATCAATTCTAACTTAATGTTCACATGTTTTCTGGTCCTACATACAGTTTGTTGGCCTAGAACAGCAAACAAAGCTCTGGAAAAAACTGCAAACGAAGTTAGAGACAGGTTAATGGGGAAAGTACAACCTTTAGCAGCTAGAAAGTCAGGATTTGTTGGAATGAATGTTCGATATTAATTTAATGTAAATTGAGTGTAAACAGGAAAGTGTTTACCATCATGTTTGCCATCTTTATTATAATATGTCATTGTTGTGGTTACAGCTGGTTGCACTGCCCTCCACTGGCACAAAGATAATCCTTCTCAATCTTCACTTATGACGCACTAAATGGGTGTGCTGATGTCTATCTATTGACACCCTGCCGACCTGCCTGTATTTTCACTTTTTGACATGATGGCGTTCATGTCAGTTTCCCTAACCCCCATGTGCTTGCTGTATGTCCTCAGCTAATGGAGTGTTGTGTGAATGCTCTGGTAACATCGTTCAAAGAGACCATCCTAGTGGAAAGTCCTGGGATGATCAGACGAAACGAAACAGACAGTGAGTACGGCTGCACTCACTGACATCTTTTTTTTCTCTATCTAGAATGTAAAAGTAAGACTTGCTAAATGTAAAAGACGCAGGTTCTGTTTAAATGCATGTCAACATACTGTTCATATTTGAGTCATTGTAAATATGAAGTTCAATAGCTTCAACATTCTCCCTACCACTGAGGATTCATCCTAAGAAGGACTCAAATTGAGTTTGTAGTGCTGTAAAATGGCTTAATGTGGATTTAGTTTTCAACTGAAATGCCCGGATGTATCATAGATTACCTCAAATGAAGTAAGAGATGTGAGTTTACTAGACATTAAGTTAATAAACAATTAAATATTGTATAATTTTGCCTTTGCCTTAAAATAATACTGGAAAGTAATGAATTGAGTGGAACAAGAAATGTTGATTTTACATTTGTAAACAAACTTCAGTCATTGCTCGGAGTGGTTGTGCAATAATCAGAGAGTTTCATCGACACAGTCATGATGCAGATGTTCACAGCTTCAATGAAAGACTTCTTGAGAACAGTCTGCTGGTAGTGCCATGCCTAATTGTTAAAATAGTAGGCCTGAATATAAGCTAATATTAATGATATTGTCGTCGTCGTCGTCGTCCCCCCCCCCCC
>NW_011357982.1:0-2841 GCF_000735185.1 Notothenia coriiceps | reverse complement strand
GCTGAATCGGTTAATCCATAGGTTGATAAAGTTCCTGGGCAATAATTGGAATTATTTATAATCCATAATTCCATTTTTATGTAAAAATCGCAGAGCAAAGGTTAGCTGCTAATGGTAGCCACCAGAGTGGCTGCTGCTTCCGGTCTTGGCTATGCGGCAGTATAATACACACACATGACCAAATAAGGACTATATGGGAGTTCCCCTCGATTCCATTGGCTCTGACGGTTAGAAAGAGATGTCGCATGTCAAAATTCAGAAGGGGGAGCCAGAGATATGAAAAATCCACCCAAATGGCCCCAGAAGAGGTTTTCTTTTTTCTAAATCTGTCTAAAAATGTCAAATATCACTTGTTTTGCCTCAATCTTGATTCAGGGTACTTATTATATGTTGTACTTTGGATTCCTAAAGCTTTTAGTCTACTAACCCATCATCCAAGGTTAGTTTTCACTATAAGTACAAAATATGTTTTGGACGGACACTATAATTTACAGTTTTTTACCATGTTCAATCTGAATTTTCTTTAAAATAAAAAACATCTATATTGAATCTGACTTTTCTACATCCAACTGACAGGTTTATCATTACTTTGAGGAAAAAGATTATTAATTTAACCCTTTTAGAAGGGAAGATATGGTCATTTTTTCTGGGAATGTCATATTCGAGCCTGAAAACTGAAAAACATGCTCGGGGTTTAACAGGTTAAACAGTTACACAACATAACAGAAATAATATCGATAGCAGCGTCCCTAGCAACCACCTTGGTAACAATGAAAACGTTCTATGGACGCAATTTCCTGAAGTAATCTTCGTAATAACTAGCAAACTAAAGATCATGTACATCCACTGCACACAAAATCTGAAATAACAACTCATATTTCTCGCATCAAATGACATCAAAACGCATTTTAATGGCCAAACTAACTTTAAAATAGGCATTTTCCACCGAGAATAAAACGAAGTTCGGCCATGTTTTTTTTTTCTGCATGGAAAAATTTGAAGATCACGTGACATAGAGAATATCCTTCCTTTAACACGCAGAACTCTGGTAAAGGCACCAGGAGCATGTGTGTGGAGTCACCATAACAATGAGCTGACAGATGCGGATTAAGAAATTCTATGGCTGATCATGGTTTCAGACTCCAGTGCAGAAACACTGTGTGAGCTCCCATGACAGGAACACAGAGGGAGGCAGTCTCTGACTCAGTACAATTCTGCACATACACCACTGAGGGCGTTAACATGGCCCAAACCATAAAACAGCCGGCAGGTCGGGTTTCATAGTAAACCTACACGAAAGCTCCATCTTCCTGCCTGTAGCACTAAATATAAACATGGACAGCTGAGGAGGGCAGGGCCAGAGCTCCCTGGGGTTAACATGTGATTTATGCCAAAGAAACACCAGCAAAGCCTTTAATTGGGGGTCGCTGCTGGCACTGGGACTTTATAGAGGAACTGTAACCAGAAGAACTTTATTAAAACACGGAGCTACGGCTGGTATTGGGACATGCATGAATTTAATCCTTCTTCGTAATAATATGACACTACTCAGTAACCTGATATTATGGCGCTACTCCATATATCCTAAAACTGTATCATTATATTTCTATAATTTTACAGTCAACTTGAGCTACAAGAAAAACAACATCAAAAAATAAGAGAATATGAAAGCCTTTCTGTAGCATGGTGCCTTTTTTAAATATACATTATGGCGAATGTAAACAACAGCATAAAAATCAATAGCCAAATCTCAGGGCATATAATGTGACCGACATATTTGATGTTTTAAATTCCCAATCAGGAAACATTTTCCATCAACTCTGATGAATGAGAGCATGGATCAACATTTTCCCCACACACACCATGTACACAACACTCAGAAGCCCTCTGTTTGAGCGGCTAAAGATTGCCAGAGGAGGCAGACTCCATACTACAGCCCAAGTTCCAACACACAGACTGGGGTATGTTAGAGTCCTACATAGACATTGAATCATGTGCCTCCTCCATTCTGGACTATATCAACTTCAACAACATCAATAATTGTACCACCATCAAAAGGATCATAATATTCCTGAATCAGAAGCCGTGGATAAACAAAGAAGTCCGTCTTCTGCTGAAGGCACGTGACACCGCTTTCAAAACAGGGGACACTCAGGCCTACAGTTCAGCCAGGGCCAACCTGAGAAGTTCCGTCAAAATGGCCAAGCACAGCCACAAGCTACGGGTAGAGGAACACTTCACCACAAACTCCGACCCCTGACGCATGTGGCATCAAGGCCACCACAGACTGCAAACTCACCTACACCTCATTACAATACATTACATGTCACTTGTTAGACGCTTTTATCCAAAGCAATTTACATAAATTCAGTACTCTGGGCAGTCCCCACAGGAGGAACTTAGGGTGAAGTGTCTTGCCCAGGGACACAACGACATGCTGACTGCAGTGCGGATAGAACCAGTCCGAAGATCAACGCACTAGTCACTAGCCACAGCCCCCCACCAGCAACACCTCCCTCCTGATGAGCTAAATACATTTTACGCTCGATTTGACAGAGACAACCAGGTGGCGCGCTGACAATAACCTGGAATTCAACACCAAGAAGACCAAGGAGCTGATTGTGGACTTCAGAAGGTCCAAGGGCTACACACACACCCATCAGCATGTAAGCACCTTATTGTCCACATCAATGAGGACCTCTCCTGGCAACACACTCTCACTCCATAATCGTCCAGGATCGACGTTTGGTCAGGGTCCCGTGGCGTGCAGTTGTGACGCTCCTTCAGCTTCATAAAGGGACGCAAATAGCTTTCAACTGATTACAATGTATTCCCATCTGC
>NW_011357981.1:0-3832 GCF_000735185.1 Notothenia coriiceps | reverse complement strand
AGGACTCTTTAAAGTAGAGACACTACATACTGATATACACCTGAACATCAGCAGGAGAGGACTCTTTAAAGTAGAGACACTACATACTGATATACACCTGAACATCAGCAGGAGAGGACTTCTTAAAGTAGAGACACTACATACTGATATACACCTGAACATCAGCAGGAGAGGACTCTTTAAAGTAGAGACACTACATACTGATATACACCTGAACATCAGCAGGAGAGGACTCTTTAAAGTAGAGACACTACATACTGATATACACCTGAACATCAGCAGGAGAGGACTCTTTAAAGTAGAGACACTACATACTGATATACACCTGAACATCAGCAGGAGAGGACTCTTTAAAGTAGAGACACTACATACTGATATACACCTGAACATCAGCAGGAGAGGACTCTTTAAAGTAGAGACACTACATACTGATATACACCTGAGCATCAGCATGAGAGGACTCTTTAAAGTAGAGACACTACATACTGATATACACCTGAACATCAACAGGAGAGGACTCTTTAAAGTAGAGACACTACATACTGATATACACCTGAACATCAGCAGGAGAGGACTCTTTAAAGTAGAGACACTACATACTGATATACACCTGAACATCAGCAGGAGAGGACTCTTTAAAGTAGAGACACTACATACTGATATACACCTGAACATCAGCAGGAGAGGACTCTTTAAAGTAGAGACACTACATACTGATATACACCTGAACATCAGGAGAGGACTCTTTAAAGTGGTTTTTTTTATTACAGTTTCTTATATGTTAATTTAAAATCTGTGTTCATGCTGACTTGTTTACGTTGGGCCACACCTTAATTCCATAAAAAAAAAATCTACATTTTCGGGCAGGTGAGAGGCCGACCTGCTCTACCTGCTCTCCAGGTGTCTTCACCTGTTTACATCAGCCCACTTTAACTACATCAGATTTCAAATAAGATTTGTTGTGTTGAATGTTGGTGTCATGTTACTCTAGTGTTTCTAAGCAGCTGTGATTGACAGACCATCGATTAATATTATATTTTTTTCAAGCTGCGTAAAATGAACATGTTTTGTTTTATAATAAATTGCCATCAGTGGATTAAACCAATAAAGAAAATCCTGATAATGGCTGATTTTACAAGTTTTATATCATGAATCAGTTTAAAAATATCACACTAGTCAAACATAGTTATTTTCCAGTGAAAGTTTAAAATCAGGTCACATTTTTCTCGGCTTCTGCTGCATATTTTGAGATGTCCTCACCTGGGAGTGACTGCCTTTAACAGGAAGAACCGGATTAAAAATAAATAGCGCAACCTACCAAAAATAAGTGACGTTACAGTGCCTCACCTGAAGTACACCTGATTTAGAGATAAAGCTTTCTCCTTTTAGTAACCCCAAGAATACTCGATACGAGTTTGACCCACATTTAAAAAAACGCACCAAATATTTTTCATAATTTACTAATTTTAAAGTTCTCTGCTTTTTAAATGACGAGTTGGATAAAAAAAAAGTATGTATTTCTAGAATGAGCTATAAAAGCTTGTCAATTGGGCTTAAAAACATTTAAAAAAACGCTTTTTATTACACTAAAAACAGAAAATATATTTGAGGTGATTTGATTTTTTTTTAGCGACCATCGCTCCCCGTTCGGTGGGGCACTTGGTATCGATCAAACCGGTTAAAGAGGGGGTATGTGTGTGAAATACGTGTTTTTAGTTTAGTTTATGTATGCCGAAACAAAGACTGGATCCAAACCCACCAGAAACTGCCTTCAAACACGTTTAAAACAACTCCTACTTTTACAGTAGAGATTTCTATTAAAAAAAAACTAGTTTCCTTAATGGAGTTTTGCACGCAGCTTCCAGCGGGGGCATTTCGACTCTTACTGTTCATAAGCTATTAAAAGTTTAAAGTCAAGGCAAACATCTCTCAGTTTCTGCTACACACTTCAATATGTCCTCCACAATGAGGGTTTTAAATACCACTTTCCTCATATTTGTTACAAAACATCAGTTTAAACAAAGTTATATATAAAGAATCAACATGAGATCTCCACTCTGTTCTGCTCGGTAATAATAAAGCACACTTGTCTCCGCTTCCTCCCCCCTGAACAGTTAGCAGGGTTAGAGTTAGACATAATGCTGATAAATCAATAAGTTACCAGTTGTCCTGCATCCACTGAATGGCTCCTCTCTCGTCGAACCTCCTCTCGAAGCTCCACTCAGACAGCAGCAGCTCGGAGGCGTTCAGCTGCTGCAGAAGCTCCATGATGACAGCTTGTTCTCAGGTAAATGTTAAATATAAAGTGTTGTATAAGCAGTGAGAGTCCTGTGTTTCCGTCCTCCTGTGTTTCTGTGTTTCTGTGTTTCCGTCCTCCTGTCGTCTGTCTGGCTCCTCACCTGTCTCACACTCCTAATTAAAGTCTATTAGCAGGGGGCGGGGCTTACAGGACACACCTGCTTCCTTTCAACTTCTTTCAAACTTCTTTCTTCCGTCTTTTTTAAATGACATGTTATTTGTAAAATGTTGATTCAATATTAAGATTTATCATAACTAATATGTAATATTCTTTAATTAACATTCAATGTTTATTGTTTACACTTCAGCTTTGCTAAAGATTACATAAAAAAACATATAGGCTATTACTATTTATTTTTACATGAATTATTTTTTCTCTATTTTTAATAATAACGTCACATTTCCTAAACATTTGCACCACAACCTTTAAGCTGAATTTAAAGAACATTAGAAGAGAAGAAGAAGAAAGATATTGGAAGATATATAAAGTTTTATCATAAATGCCAGAAAATGGTCTGAAAATATTATATATATATATAATAAAATATGTGATGTCTGAAAAACTGATAAATGAATGATGTGAAAGAACATTCAAAGTGGGGCGCCACTGATGGTGATGAAAAGCTGGTTCGAGGGGCCCCAGTGAATGTTCGCCGATGGGCCCCCACAGACCAGAGATCGCCACTGAAATAACCAACTAGCTAATTAACTAACAGACTACTGTAAATACACAATATAAACAAACAACTAAAGATAATAGAGTAAAAGCTCTTTAAATCTCAGAGTAAAGTAAAAATAACTAAATACTGAAGTTCTTCACATTTCCTGCTCGGGTGGAGCTGAGAGAGACTGAAGAACCGGTTTCTCTGTTTCGCCTTCTCAGAAACGAGCTGGAAATAATTTAACATAAAGGTCTCTCCTACATCAACATGTGTCCCCTCTTCTTCATGTCTCTCCTACATCAACATGTGTCCCCTCTTCTTCATGTCTCTTCTACATCAACATGTGTCCCCTCTTCTTCATGTCTCTCCTACATCAACATGTGTCCCCTCTTCTTCATGTCTCTCCTACATCAACATGTGTCCCCTCTTCTCCATGTCTCTCCTACATCAACATGTGTCCCCTCTTCTCCATGTCTCTTCTACATCAACATGTGTCCCCTCTTCTTCATGTCTCTCCTACATCAACATGTGTCCCCTCTTCTCCATGTCTCTCCTACATCAACATGTGTCCCCTCTTCTTCATGTCTCTTCTACATCAGCATGTGTCCCCTCTTCTTCATGTCTCTTCTTCATCAACATGTGTCCCCTCTTCTTCATGTCTCTTCTACATCAACATGTGTCCCCTCTTCTTCATGTCTCTCCTACATCAACATGTGTCCCCTCTTCTTCATGTCTCTCCTACATCAACATGTGTCCCCTCTTCTTCATGTCTCTTCTACATCAACATGTGTCCCCTCTTCTTCATGTCTCTTCTACATCAACATGTGTCCCCTCTTCTTCATGTCTCTTCTACATCAGCATGTGTCCCCTCT
>NW_011357980.1:0-1704 GCF_000735185.1 Notothenia coriiceps | reverse complement strand
ACACACACACACACACACACACACACACACACACACACACACACACACACACACACACACACACACAGGCCAGAAGTCGGGGTTACCAGGGCGAATCATCTCTGGATCTGGGCAGCAGAATGCGAGACCGTGAATAACTGTTTTAACCCACAGCCGGCTCAATGTGTGGTCTGTTACATACCATCTAAAGCATAACTCTGTGTGTGTGTGTGTCTGTGTGTGTGTGTGTGTGTGTGTGTGTGTGTGTGTGTGTGTGTGTGTGTCTCAGTGCACATGTGTTTCATCTTCATCATCCTGTTTTGCTGTCATGTACGTGTGTGTGTGTTCATTATCAACGCATCCAAACTGTGTTGCCGTTATTATTTTGGATATTTCTCATATAACAATAGCACAATATTTGCCTCTGAATTTTAGTAGAGAAGACTTATAAAGCAGCAAGCACTTGAGTACATGTAGTTATTATTATTGTCCAATACTGAGTTTATCAGAGATTATCGTTAGAGCACAAATTAAAATACATCTTGGGTGTCCGATTCAAGACAGAAAATGTGTCCCAAAAACAAATGTATTTTGGTGCTCTGTGCTAAATCCCAAAAGTTGCAGTGGTGCTTTGGCTACTTATCCAAAAATAGCCTTTAAACCCGAAGTCTGACACCATAAAATGTCATGTAATCTCGCCCGCTGCTTACAGTAAACACAGAGTCTTTGCTGTGGTCGTGAATCATGACTGACACGTTCAACCAGACACAATCACTCCTCTGTGTTTTTGTCAGAAACACCCATTTGTGTTTTTTCCCACGTGTCGTTTGCTGCGTGTCTTTGCTAACAGGTGCGCGGCTGAACACCTGCACATCGGGCTGTGACCAATCACGGGTCAGGGTTCAAACGAGGAAGACATGTTTATGTGAATGACGTCCCCATGAACACAATGTCCAATAAGCTATGCATCACTAAAAACACTTCTAAACTGAAGTTAAACCTCAGCTAAGTTTGTTTTCTTCTCGCCTCCACCTGCTTCTGTGCATTGAACTCAGTGTCCCGGAAATCATCGGGAGCAGATGGGCGAGAAAAGGGAAAAACAAACATGAGAGAGAAGCCGGATTAAAACGGAGAAGAGGGAGCTGAAGTCCTGTACTTCCCGTCAGACTGTGGAGAAGAACCGCAGATGTTTGTCGACAGAAGTGGAGTCGACTCTAACAGCTGGTCTGGGATCAGATATGTGTCTGTGTGTGGATGACCTACTGCAGCGCTGCTAGAAACCACCCGCAATGAGACTCAACTCAAAAGAAAATGATTTAAAAAAAGTGATTTTAGCGAAACAACTAGCCCCCAAAAGATCTACTCAATCCCCCATGTTGCTGTTTTCTCGTATGACATCAAACGTCACAAGAGAGACAAGTTGTTTTGCTTGGAATTAATTGTTTAAATTGCTGCCATGTAAGATGTTTGAGTAAGGAATGACAACAATACTCAGAGGCTTCTTCTCAGCAGAGCCAGCGGAGGAACTTTGCCCGAGTGTTAAGACAACTGTGTGGTGAAGAACCATCATAGACAGCTCTTCAAATATGCCAACCATTTTCTGTGTGTGTGTGTGTGTGTGTGTGTGTGTGTGTGTGTGTGTGTGTGTGTGTGTGTGTGTGTGTGTGTGTGTGTGTGTGTGTGTGTGTGTGTGTGTGTGTGTGAGAGAGAGAGAGAGACAGAGAG
>NW_011357979.1:0-2986 GCF_000735185.1 Notothenia coriiceps | reverse complement strand
TTTATCTCTTTTCCCGTTTTGGTTTAAAAATTGAATAACGTCGTTTTTTTGGTTTTCCGTTTTTCCGAAAAACACTGGTTCTTTTTATTTTTTATTAAAGGAGCCATGCAGGCATGGAAGCGCATGTTCACCAAATAATTGAAGAGCATGAAAGAAGCGGGTTGCATCGAAATAGTGCAGATGCATATCTCCTGAGAGCAAGCAGAGCTGATATCAGTAGCCTCAAAGTGCACCAGATTGATGCATTTAACTGCAAAATAAAAAAACAAATCTTCGCGGGGGAGCATGCCCCCGGACCCCCTATAGGATTTGAGATGTCCACCCCCAAATAAAACATGTTCATATGGATAGGCTCCCAAATACATATGTACACTTTTTTTTAACAATATCCTATGTCCATATGTTTCTATTTAAGTAGTTAAACTGTAGGGCTATCACTAAGGGCAGCAACGTTGTAGATATTGACGATACATCCAGCAAAACGCCCCCAAAAAACTGGTAGTGGCCTGGCTGGGTGAATAATTCCCGGCCTGACCTATGGTACCAGTCCGGCCCTGCTGACACATCACACACCACACACATTACTGATTAAACTGATATCACAATTGAGTTACTCTCTTTAAATAGATATACTGTAATTGGAAAATAATCAAGTGTGGTGTCCTTGTTTTGTCCGTCCTTGAGCCAGGGCTCCCTATTGTTGTATGTAGGTTATTCTTGGTTTTTGAATTAATTCAGCAATGGTGTGTGTGTGTAATAATAAATCATTGGATAGTGTTTCTCAAATGAAGGGGGGAAATAATGAAATAAAGTAATGTATCAAGACTCAGTGCGAGTTATTACTTTCTTCCTTTACTTGGCATTCTTCAACAGTACACAGACATTGCAGCACATCGTTTCAGGTCTTTGCACAGCCTGTCTCAGCAGTAGAGTAATGTGTTTGAAAACCTTTGTTTCCTCCTGACAGAAGCACTCACTTAAAGATATACTCCCTCTTGTGGCCAAAGGGGGACACAACTCTTGTCTTCAGATGTAGGCTACTATGCTTGAGTGCAGGAAAATGTAGTACAGTGACTATTTTTTCAACTAAACATCATTAAAACAATACATATTTTAGTAAACGGGACATTATAATCTCGACAGATTAACTCTATATTTGCCTCTGCCATGGTGCCAAAATGAAACGAAATCAAATAAACAATATAGGGATTGCTTCTTCTCTGAACTTCTATGTACTGCATCCCTCCATATCAAATAAACCATAAACAAATACATAAAGTCATGTTTAATGCATTATATCTATTTATACTGCTTTTATTTTTACGATTTCGATATTATTTACTTATATATTTTATGTATTAATATTAAGTCCTTATTTATACCTTTAATGCATTACTTTCAGACATTTATTTTACGAACATCTTTGCAATTCCTTTAAATATTTAATGAGCCCTTTATTTAAGATTCATGCAGTACTTTATTTCTACCATTTTGTTTTGTTTTATGTTATTGAACTCTTTCTAATGAGAGATGACGATATGAGCATTTGATTGGTCGGTTGGCACTCAATGGGCGGGGTTTGTGTCTGTGCTTGGCTGGTCATTGGTTGTTTTAGGGGAAGAGGCATTTATATTTAACATTTTGCCAGTCCTTTCAAATACTTAATTACCCGTTTTAAAATCATTACATATTATTTTTTTTATTTTTACGATGTCTGTTATTTTATTTATTTGACTTGTATGTCAACTCTTTAACTCTTTCTAATGAGAACTGATGATAACGGCTGTTCATTGGTTGTTTTAAGTGGAAGAGGCTCGCTCGTTGCCTGCCCATTGGTTGGTCGATAAGGCAGTGGGCGGAGCTAAATTCGAACCATAACCAGAAAAAGGTTTCAGGTTTCATTAGCATTGAAGCTAAGCTTCGTCACTAACAGCGGAGACTTCTGAAACACTTTCCCCGTCCTGGGTCACTCCTCAGCGGGCTTTAGAGGACCGGTAACTGCCGTGTTGGTGGTTGTATCCGTTGTTACGAAGTGGTTTTTTGTGATCATGGCGGAGGTATCGGACCCGGAGAAGAGGAGAGGAGCCGCGGGGAGGAAGAGCCAGCAGAGCCGCAGGAAGAGGACCAACAACCGGGTAGAGATCCACAGAAAGATCGATATCTATATATGATCGATAGCTGGTCCTGGTTCAACAGAGTACTCAGATCCTCTACTTTAGAAAAGGGAGAAGTACTCAGAGCCTGTACTTTGGTAGAAGTACTCAGGTCTTGTACTTCAGTAAAAGTAGAAGTACTCAGATCTTGTACTTGAGTAAAAGTAGAAGTACTCAGGTATTGTACTTTGGTAAAAGTAGAAGTACTCAGATCTTGTACTTGAGTAAAAGTAGAAGTACTCAGATCTTGTACTTTTGTAAAAGTAGAAGTACTCAGGTCTTGTACTTTAGTAAAAGTAGAAGTACTCAGGTCTTGTACTTTAGTAAAAGTAGAAGTACTCAGATCTTGTTCTTGAGTAAAAGTAGAAGTACTCAGGTCTTGTACTTGAGTAAAAGTAGAAGTACTCAGATCTTGTACTTGAGTAAAAGTAGAAGTACCAGAGTGTAGGAATACTCGGTTACAGTAAAAGTCCTGCATTCAAAATGTTCCTCAAGTAAAAGTAGAAAAGTATTCTCATCAAAATATAGTTAAAGTACAAAACTAAGTACATTACAAGTACTGTACTTAAGTACAATTTGGAGGTACTTGTAATTTACTTGGCTTAACTATTATGGTTTAATATCTCTCTAAAATAATGACTGAGGAGAGATGAGAGAAAGAGGAGAGATGAGAGAGAGGAGAGAAGAGGGAGGAGAGAAGAGAGAGGAGAGATGAGAGAAAGAGGAGAGAGAGAGGAGAGATGAGAGATGAGAGAAAGAGGAGAGAGAGAGGAGAGATGAGAGAGAGAGGAGAGAAGAGAGAGGAGAGGAGAGAGAGAGGAGAGAAGAGGGAG
>NW_011357978.1:0-3239 GCF_000735185.1 Notothenia coriiceps | reverse complement strand
GATACAGAATCAGAATCCCTTTATTAGCCCCACAGAGGGGACATGTACGTTGTTACAGCAGAAAAGAGCCAAAGACAGCTTAATGTTACCTAAGAGGCATGCATACAAATGTAAAAGTATTAAAGATACAAACATTATAATTAAAAAAAGTTACACAATTTACAAAATACTCATCCTGTAACAGTTCTGAGGATTTAGCAGCCAGGTATATATCGCACAGTTATTAACGGCATATATACATAATGCACATACAGCACATAGTTGGTTGGTATTTAACAACAAGGAGTGTTATAGTGTGTGTGTGGGGGGGGGGGTTAGGGTAAAGTAGTGATGTTCTCTTGCTATTCTTGTGAATACAATGGTAGCCAAACATTTAAAGAGATGAATGGATTAACACAATGATAAAATACCCGGAAGTCAAATGAAATATCATGTTGTCTTTATTTCACTTTGGCTGGGCGTAAGGCACACATGTTGGTTTGATTAGATCTTTATTTGGGAAGGGGTGATTTTATCCTCAGCTCCTATATATTAAGCCCTTAATGCAAGGGTGTCAAACTCAAGGCCCGGGGGCCAAATCCGGCCCGCAACTTCATTTAATGTGGCCCGCATGTAAAGAATATAATAAGTTTTATTATACGGTTACATGCCACTTTACGGGAGCACGTTGCCCATAAACTACATGTCCCACAATGCATCTTGTTTTGTGACATGCTCACATAAGAGACTTGCAATTATTTGCCCTAGACTTCTGCTTTCAGATGTAGTTAATTATGAAGTTATTACCCTATCCGATAATAATCCAATGCACAGGAAATTATGTATTATAATACATTATTTATTATATATGACAACCGGCCCTTTGAGTGCAAACATAATTCTGATGTGGCCCGCGATAAAATTGAGTTTGACACCCCCTGCCTTAATGTATTAAAATCACTGTTTTATTTTGAAAATTGAATATTCTCTTGGATTAGAAATGTACGAGAAAAAAAAAGTTTGTAGTTATCTTTAAGGATCCACATTGGTTAACTTCACAAGGTTTGATCAACCTCATGACTCCACAGACGCTCAACCCAGTATGGAACATATTCCCCGTTGTCGTAGTTACTGATGCACTAATGCACTCACCTCATACAGTATAGACCCGATGCACAGCCATGTCTCTTGAAGTGAGATTTCCTATCGTTAAATCTGATTGCAAGGTATCATTTGATAAGATCATCCACTGCACGCATCGTACAAGGCAAGTTAGGCCATCGGGTTCTCAACAAAAAACATGCTTTTCCCGATATTCTTGAATTTATTTAAATGTTCCCCACTAACTATAAGACTTTAATCACAGAAATGATTACATAGTACCCTTTCCTCTGCTCCATAATTGATTTGTCTTTATCTACAATTGCTTTAATAAGCCTTCGTACATAATTTAGGAGTGGACTGGATAGATAGCCCTGGCTTATTGCCCTTAGAGAGAATGAAATAGAATCAAACCTAGAGAGTTTACCGGAGAAATTAAAGCTAAAATTGTGAATCCAGTGTGTCTATCATGTACATACAGGGTTGCAGCATGTATGGCAATGATCTTAAACAAATAAATGTATTTCACAGATTCCCCTGCAGCCAACAGGAAGGTGTTTGACGACACCATCATGCTCCACAACGCCAAAGAGTCTGACAGCGCCGTGTATCAGTGCGAGGCCTCCAACAAACACGGCACCCTTCTGTCAAACGTAAACATCATGATCATGAGTAAGTGTGTCTCTTCCGTTAGCAGGCATCACTTCACTTTCATCAAGTACAAAAAGGAATCTGTTTTCCACAGCGTTTGTTTCACAGTGTGTGTGAGCAAGTGTCAGACTTTGCAGTGAGTCATCAGGAGACCGCTGACTGATGTGTCGGAGCCAAAGAGCTGCTGCTGATGTTGGCATATGCCCATAAAGCAGCGAGGAGCCCGGGGAAGAAGGCCTGTCTACAAACTCCTTCATCCGGGCTAGCGCTTCTCCCTGTGGAGCAACAAGCCTGCCATTTATATGCTAACAAGTTCTCCCTCAATTCCATACTGATTTCAGGGCCCTAAGATAAACATGTGTTGCTTTACAAGTTCAGATTATATAGCACCGACGTGTGCGGCTTGTTCTCCGTGACACAGGAGTTAATAACGCCGGACAGCCGCTGAATGCTAAGTCCCGGCGGCTGCCTTTGTAAACAATTAGGAGAGACAGAGCATTTTTAAAATGGGAGGCTTTGGCTACAACTGATAAGGTGCACACGCTCGGCTCACTCATTGTTTTCTTTGATTTCATTCTTTGGCATTTACTGACAGCCGAGTCGGTTTTTTTTAACACAAAGGAGGCGACAATTAACGCGGCGGTTCTGTTTAACCCGGGATTATCTGCCTCGTTCCTTCCTGTTTGTTTTTAAGAATACATTTGCAAACCTGATCTCTCTCTCTCTCATTATTTTAAAACTCCTGAAAGTACCACCGTTAAAGTTTCTCTAACAACTTCTGCTCTTTACAGATCTGGCCCCCATGGTTTTAACCAAGGAAGGGGAGGAATACACCGCTGTGGAGGGGAAGGGAGCGATGATGCACTGCAATGTCTTCAGCTCTCCCCCTCCTACGATCACATGGTAGGTGTGCTCTCCGTTACGCCAGCAGAGAGCAGTAGATCTCAACGTGAAGCTGCACACAGTCCCTCGGCATGCATCGTGTCTCTTTATTAGTGACCTGCTGTTTCGTTTAAACCCTGTCGCTCGACATTAAATGTTCTATTCAGCAACTTTTTATTCCTTCTTTGCTGCCACAGCTTGCTGTTTATCCAGTCAGGCTGCTACTGTGTTCATATTTCATTTGGCCTTAAGCGCTTTGAAGCTTTAATGGGGGTTTGTCTGAATGTTTCTCCAGGAGCAGGGACGACTCCTCTGAATCCGTGCAGGGACAGAGGTTTAGCGTTCACGACAACGGGTCGCTGGAGATCTACGGCACGGAGAAGGACGACATGGGACAGTACCAGTGCTTTGCGAAAAACACAGAGGGGTCGTCCGCCCTCAACGCCATGCTCTACGTGAGAGGTAAAAGCTTCACCTGATAAAACGTTTCCATTGGCTCTCAGCCATTACCATGACACTAATACTAAAGTCCCGTATGTGTATTGGGGTTACAGATGGGGTCCAAAACTAGCAAGCCACATGAATGTCTGGGAGCAAATTGATTTTATAAGCTACACAAATACGGC
>NW_011357977.1:0-3122 GCF_000735185.1 Notothenia coriiceps | reverse complement strand
AAGCAACTAATTGAGTACATAGATTGCACCTTGCACTATCGCCACTACATTTTTTAAAAGTGCACCCAGACCTTGGATCGCTTCGCTCTGTCCGCCATGCCTGCGGGAGTCTCACAACAATAATAAGAGCGCTGTTGAGAGAGAGGACGATTGGCATTTACAGTGGCCAATCAGAGGGGTCTCAAACCGGATAAATCACACGGGATGAGGGTTCCCAACCAACCAGAATGGTTTAAAGTTAAACTAAGGAAGTAGACGTAACAGATATACCGATAGCAGCACCGTTTGTCCAGCGGCTTAACGGTATACCGATACCGTCCAATCAGGTACCGGTATTGACTTAGTACCGGTTCTCGGTACCCATCCCTATCTGGATCCATATGCTGGCAACTTCTAACAAGTCCTTTGGGATGACCCTGAGTGTACTGCTCCAGAAAATAGAGTCGGTCACTGTAGCTGTTGGTGTTTTTCTCAACACCGTTCTCAAAAGCCTTCATAAATGTGTGATATTTTAACGGGTCGCCATCAAAAACTGGAAACTCTCTCTTTGGCAAGGATGAAAGGCATTGCTGTTATAATAACAGTGTAGTTATTTCATTTTGTTTTCTCATAATGCCCAGTATGTTGTTTTGATCTTCATTTACGTTCAAGCTATCTCCATAATTCATTTGTGTTTTCAAATTGGATTTTTTATGGGATACTGGCTCTGAGGAAAGGAACCAAGGTGACATGTTCAAAAAAACAACAAGCACACAAGACGTAAGAAGAACCATCATCAAACAGTGCATGGATTAAGGATCTATCAAGGAGAATGGAGATAAGCAATTGTTTGAACTAATTCACGGAGGTAAGCACTGGATGTTAATAAAGACTGCAGTTTTGGAAGCTGTCTTCAACGTGGATCACAGCCAGGTTCTTCTTACGTCTTGTGTGCTTGTTGTTTTTTGTTGTCAAAATATAGCGACAGCAGGAAACAAACAAAGTCGCTGAGAGGCTGAGGCCAGGCCTGCTTGATATTGTGTGACACGCTACAAAAAAGTACTTGCTGAGATCAAAAACTCTGTTGCAAAATTATGTGGTTTAATGAAAACTGGAATGATCAACTTATTCTCCTTGGACATGTACATCGTTATACTAATCAGAGCAATAATTTCAACTTGCGGTCAACAAAAAGTACAACGGCCCTGTGTCACCCTCTCTTCCACACACACCTCACGCAGGTGAACAGGATTATAATGAGTGCCGCCCATATCCATGTGACCCAAGCCAATCAATCAATTGTGCTCAAACAAATATCTTGTATTAAAACAAAACGCAATACTAAACATGTTTCATGGCTCCTACATTAGATATTAATCTAATATGCTCTAACAAAGGAGTATATATATGTAGTTATTAAAAATAGATAATTAGATGTAAATTTTTAACTCAGGGCTCTTACGGAGGCGCCTCTCGCCGTCATCGCGCTCGCCGTCGGTCCGGCGCCGGCAGCGGCAGCAGAGTCTGCGCAGCATGATGTAAATGTGTGGGAAGACAATGAGGGGGGGGGGCAGGATGGGCCGATCGTGGAAGGTCATGATCAGCTGATAGCGCTGGAACTTCCACACCTGGTTAGAGATGGACTTCACCTCGAAGAACGTGTTACTGCGGAGAGGAAGAGGAGGACAGCAGGTCAACGTGTAAACAAAGCCTCGTTTTTACTTTACCATGCTTTGACACATAGCCTGTAGATATTATATGGAGTTCAAAGTTAGCCACGTGTTAATATTTTAACAATTGTTTTTAAGATTTTGATGTCAAAACTAAATATTGTGCTAAGGTTCAAAACTAGGTTTGTGCTTAAGATCAAGCTAAGCCTTGTGCCAGTGGTTGAACTTGAAAAATGCTATTGTTATATTGGTCGAGAGGTAAGAAGATTTCCCCTTAAGTCTTAAATTAAACGCAGATTAGTGTAAATATTAACTTGGAAATAACCTTTTATTTTGTAGAGGTGTTGATCTGGGGTCAGTGTGTTTCCTGGTCTGGGGTCAGTGTGTTTCCTGGTCTGGGGTCAGTGTGTTTCCTGATCTGGGGTCAGTTTGTTTCCTGATCCGGGGACAGTGTGTTTCCTGATCTGGGGTCTGTTTGTTTCCTGATCTGGGGTCAGTGTGTTTCCTGATCTGGGGTCAGTTCGTTTCCTGATCTGGGATCAGTGTGTTTCCTGATCTGGGGTCAGTGTGTTTACTGGTCTGTGGTCAGTGTATGCTGTGTGTTTTATATGTATTTAACACTGACTTGAAGACGGCGATGAGCAGGTTGACCAGCAGGATGTTAGCCACCAGCAAGTAGCAGGCCATGAGGGCGGGGGTGAGTCCGGCGCCAGGAATACAGGGGGGGAGCTTCTTCCCATCTTCATCGTACAAGTTGTCTCCACACGGAGCTAAACCCAAACACAGCATTATTATATGTGCACTATCTATATATATATATATATCACCTGTGCAGGTCATCTGCTTTCAGAAAACTTTCACAATAAGACAACTCAACTCGACAAACTTGTGGGCTTTATTTTGAAAGGGAAGAAGAAAGTGAGCTGAAGTTCACAGTAAATTATGTCTGAGTCACTTACGGTTGATTTCCATCGCATACACTGTCCATTAACAGTCAAAGGGAAACAGAAAAGAGGCAGAAAATAAATTACAGTTATAATAAGCCGAAAATTGGACAGCAGAGGACCAATCTGCACAGTGGGGACCTTGCTGTGGAAAATGGGTGGGGATAGAGGTTATGGACACAGGTTAAGGATTCAGGTTAAGGGTAGAGGTTAAGGACTCAGGTTAAGGATATAGGTTAAGGACAGAGGTTAAAGATAGAGGTTAAGGACACAGGTTAAGGACAGGGGTTATGGACAGAATGTAAGGACAGATGTTAAGGACCCAGGTTAAGGAGACAGGTTAAGAACATAGGTTAAGGATAGAGGTTAAGGACATAGGTTAATGATAGGGGTTAAGGACAGAGGTTAAGGATAGAGGGTGAAGACACAGGTTAAGGACACAGGTTAAGGACACAGCTTAAGGACACAGCTTAAGGATAGAGGTTAAGGACACAGGTTAAGGATAGAGGTTAAGGACATAGGTTAATGA
>NW_011357976.1:0-3360 GCF_000735185.1 Notothenia coriiceps | reverse complement strand
CACACACACACACACACACACACACACACACACACACACACACACACACACACACACACACACACACCAATGCTGGCGGTGCAGCCCTGCTGAGAATTCACAAAATGCAAAAAGGCACATACATTATAATCAAATAGCAGAAACATCATCAGAAAGCTCAATGATAACACGCTGAATAATTAGCATGATGAACATCTGAGTTGTACATTATGGTGCAGTTGTATGAATCCTGCCTTTATCGGGAATTTATTGACTTGTAGTTTGCTCAATGATTTTGTAATGGAATCCTTGATCTGTAGAAAATCCATTTAATGTGGTTTGAAAACGTTATACATTATGTTGTGAGCATGCATGTTGTAAGATGCAATGTATGGTCTTTGTTGGTCTGGTGTCAAGCATTGAGTGGAGCGACATTAAGACCCCGTTTAGATTGAGACGGTTCGTGTTGTATCCGCTACTTTTCTCTTTTGTATAGCCCGTTCATTCACACGAGGCCGTAATGGAACTGCGGAGACGGACCCCTTAAACGATAACGGGTCCCAAGGTGGATTGATCTGTGGACGGAACGCTCTGGGGGGTCAAACGGCTCTGTGTGTACGATCATGCCCTGATAACGATGAAGCCATAGCCCCGCCTCTCCCCACCTCTGCTGTCTGTAGCTACTGACCATGCTACAGATGTTAGTGCAAAATCTACAGCTCCTTTACCACAACCATCAGCAACAAGTGGACATGGAGAACTACATAAACTACATGTTGCTAAATCCACCGCGGGGCATAAACAGAAGGGCAACCATGGCAACCATGCTCGGGAAGTATTCTTCGCTGCTTTTGGTGTATTTTGTGGCGGAAGTACAGCGCCACTTACAGGCCCGGCATATGTACTACAGCGTCTCCAGCGGGTCGGACACGTTTATTGAGCCGATTGCGTGAACGGAAGACTTTTTTGATATCGACTAAGGTTCGTTTTCGTTTCCGTTCCCGTGTAAATGGGGCCTAAATGACCATTTATGTCAGAACCTCTTAACACACACTTTCATTAAGAGTCTATTGCTGTGTCTCTCTTTATTTGAACACGTTAGTCTTAAAGAATTTATTAAAAACAGTCTCTCAAAATAACACTTTTTGTGTATATGGAAGAGTGTTACTGACAGAGGTTAAATGGTTTTTATCCACAAAAACAACAAAGATAAATAAAGCTAAAGATAAATTAGATTTGAGATGGGCCACAAACAAAAAGTCTTTCAAAGCAGATCCTAATCTTCATCATGGTTTGGGCTGCACAGTCGAGCTAAACAAAACAACATATAAATCCCAATATGGACTCCTGCAATATTCAAATTACACAAAGCACAGTATTTATTTCTTAAAATTAGCTAACTATGTGTTCAAATACCATTTTGAATGTACTGTGGAGCAGCAAAGATATCCCAGCCTACATACTTGACGAAACATATTTGTTGGATACAGATCCTCTTAATGATCACACGTGATCATATTAATATACAATAGTTTGCAATGATGATGACAATTATGATGCGAAAAGGATCAATCACTTCAAAGTTGTGAATCAAATTGCAATATCAGACAAAATAATAGCAGTTTTTCTCCCAGCTCTGAAATGGAGCAGAGAGCAGACGACCTGACACATAGAAGCCTCCCTTATATCTTAGTTATTATAGCAGCATATTTTTTATTTCATCAGATTCAATATTGAAAGGAAACATTCTAAGTGTGTATTTTTCAGTGTAGACTGTTACATATGTGCTGCTGATAGGGTTTTATTGTGAAGAGCCAGGTTTCCTGTTGGTGCTGATGGTGGATCAGATGCAGCAGAGCTTGCAGACACTTCAGCAACCCCCCCCCCTCCTTCCTCACAGAGACACAGCAGCCACATGACATAACAGACGGAGGAATGGTAAATATAGATTTAGCTGTGAATCATTAGCTCAGAATGAATTTGCAGCATCGTATTTAACCTGCGTGTGACATCTGAGTCAGTCTTATCTTCATCTGTCCCCAGTGGGTTACTTTACTCTCAAACATGTAGCCGGTCTACTTTATATCATTGTTACATTATGTAATGGATGAACCTCAGTGATGCTACAGCGAGGGAGAGCAAGGCTCCATCTGCTTAGGGGCCGACAACAAATACTTGGAAGTGATCAAATGTGAAATGCTAACGGATGCCTTCACATCGAACAGGGCTTTTAATATCTTACATCTACATATATTGTACACACTGTCCATATGTGTAAAAGGATGGAGCGTGTGTTCTGAGTGCAGTTTGTGGTGTGAGCAGAGAGGGACAGAGAGAGGCTGTTTTGTGTGAAGCCCTGTAGTCAGCATGTTACATAAGAGTGAGTCTGTGACGGCTGCTGATACAGAGATCACAGCGAAAACTCCATGAGGCCACGCCATTCAGTTACACCATGATGTGTTTCACTCACATACAACAAAAGAGAAGCCCTCCATTCACACAGCAAGCTGAGGACAGACACTGCATGTGTTCTCACCGGCTGCAAACTGGGGGTTCAAACTGAAGTTTAGGGAAATATAAAAACATGACAAAGTCTGAACTGTACAGAACAGGATTAGGGCCAGGTGTGAATAGTTTTTTTTTTTAGATCTGAAGTAGAGAAAGTTTAAAAAACGATCAAAAGTTTAAATTCAGAATAACTTTTGCTCAAGTCTCCAAAAATTATTCATATGGGGCCCTAATCCTTTTATGCAGAAAAGACTGAAACTGTGAAACTTAAATGCAGTGTGTTTACCTTTCATTTAAGAACTAATCACATTTTATGTATATAGCTCAGTATCACAAATGACACATGTTCTCAGGGGGCTTTAACGTGTGTGTGTGTGTGTGTGTGTGTGTGTGTGTGTGTGTGTGTGTGTGTGTGTGTGTGTGTGTGTGTGTGTGTGTGACAGACCCTTGCAGTACCAGAGACACAACTCCCTAAGAAACCTCACAAATAACGGGGAAAGATGTTGGAAACCTCAGGGAGAGCAACAGACATGCAATCATTGTCGTGTGTACAGATTCAAAGATAATAAAATAACAACACTGACAATCCAAAGGATAAAAATGATCATGTAAATGTATATTAAAATATGGATCCAGGTATAAAATCTTCCAGATGCTTCCAAAAAATAGTTATTAGCAAACTGTGTTGCAATAGTCGTCTAGGGCAGGGGTTCCCAAAGTGGGGGTCGCGAGACCCCGACGGGGGGTCGCGAGATGATTTCAGAATCCTCTTGATGAACCCCTGAGGTGTTTAAAAAAAAAATATATATATTAAATATATTTTTTAATTATTATTATTTGTATTATTATTAATAATAATAATAACGTGTGCAT
>NW_011357975.1:0-3527 GCF_000735185.1 Notothenia coriiceps | reverse complement strand
TTGAATATGTGTCGCCGTCTGATGTCTATGTCTGGACAGTTGCGTAAAAAGGAGGATTTCTGCCCTTTACTTCTCCGCTGTTTTTTAACGGACGTTGTCTGATTATATAATCATATGCGCGGGCCGCTAGTGTCTTTTGATCTCCAGATTAACAGCAGCATGGGAATAACCTGCCGAAAGTGCCGTTGCTCCATGGCGGAGGCTCCGCTAGAAATTGCCGGGATTTGCGTTTTTACCCCCTTAATGTCTGACCAATGGTTGAACAGCATTTCCGAGCACATGACTTGTGTTTAAAGTTTATAGTCCGTTTGAGTTTTGCCCGTGTGAACCTGGTGTGAACGCAAACCGAACCTTCTGAAAAATGAAACAATGTAACAAACTGTGGTCTGGTGCGCACCAGAGAGCGGACTATTAAGTGTGAATGCACCCTTAATCTGTGTCTGTCCATTTGGTGTAGTGTTTTATCCAATATTACATTTGGTTTATATATTACTCACTTTCTTATGAAATGCCAGGTTTTAGGCCTTGGTCTGAACATTCAATCCTGGAAATAAAAAATCAACCAGATACATTTTTCTAGATAGATAGTAAGTAAGTAACATCTGTATAGGAAGACGAGTTAAGGGGTAGAGGAGAAAAGGTTATGGTATAATTACAGAGCCAATTTATAAATGGAGGAAATCAATGTTAGTCTGTTAACCAAAGTGCAGCCATCTAATAATGTACTATCTGTTATTAAAGATCAGAGGAAAAGAACAGAATGAGAGGGGTAAATCCAGAACACAAATAAAGAAGCAAAGATATTGTAGAGCAGTGAGAAGGAAAAAAGCTTGGTGTTTCAATTCATTACATTGCCAGTATTTTTCGTTGTTGTGAGAAAAAAGAAATCGTCCCCTCGGATTTTTTAACAGCCGCCTCAGTCATTTCATCCTGGAGCCGGGCCTGGTAAACTGGTTAATTGTAATTCTTTTTTATTTTATGTTTAATGCAAGTATGAGATTTCAAACAAATATTTATGCAGAGACCTCCCTGATTAGGCGTGGTATACAGTCATGTTGCAGTGATGTGGTTCAGTATTTCAAAACAAAGAAAGAAAAAGGAATTCGTTTTAACCTTATGCATGTCTGTTAGTCCCTGTTGTGTCCAAGTGTGCATCAAATCTTTCTCTAGGATCTTACAAAAATTCAAACTTGGCTCAGAAAGTGAAGTATTACTAGAATCAGTCCGATCAGCTGCATGGATCACTTACTAAAGGGTTGTATGTGTCTGATAAAATACTTCAGCAAAGGTATAGGTCTTGTGTATCCTTGTTTGTGTGTCCTTGTTCGGGTCTCCAGAAGGGGGGCAAAACTATGCAGGGCTGTACTTGAGGCCAGCTGATTCAGAACTAATAAGAAAGATAAACGTGTCATTTCTCTCACTATTACAGGCAGAACAAAGAGAAGAGTCTGGGGATGCCAATCAAATAGTCTGTGCTCATGCTGATAAGAAGTCTATTCAGCAAGAGTGTGCCTAGGTGTACAGGGCCTTAAAACTAGAAAGGGAAAGGACTTTTTCCACACTTCGATGAATTTTATGAGAATGCTCTGGGATTACACATTCATAGTTATAAAGTTATCTACTGGGGTGAGTCCACATGCGAAGTACTCAGGCTTGAATCAGGCCTGGGACAATTTGCGTGTCAACCCCTCTGTCTCCCCCTTCCAAAACTATCACACCTCAATAAAGTCACTGGTTGCAATGATGGGAGAGATACTCCCTCTGGAGGTAACTATGGGAATGAAGCCTTTGCAGACCATTTACATGTACACAAATCTATCGAACACACTACAGGAAAGAGAAAACCCCACAAAACATAAAATGGCACCTTTAACATATGTATTAACTTGCATGTGAATATGTGGGAAATATGCCAAAAACTGACAAAAAAAGTAAATTACACTACTGTAACATGTAGTCAATTCTACGTGACTGCAAAGAATTGAGAACAAATATTGACCTTCAAAAACCCATATGAGTCTCACCCTTTAAGAAGCACAGAAATACCTCTTCCTGCAAGCAAAGAAAACCAACCTGGTATTCTAAGAGTCTTATCCTCCGGAGGGCATATTCTTGCCACAAGATCGATTTCTCTTCCCCTCTACCTTTATTAATCTGTCTCTCCCACCCTTTGCGCACCCCCGCTCTCTGAATCCATCTCTAGCTCTCTTGTACCTTCCCATTTATTCTGCTTTCCCTCAATCTATCTCTCTCTGTCTGCTTTACTACCATTTATCTCTCCTTTCTCCCCTCAATCTGTCTCTCTACCACCTCCATATCTCTGTCTCCCGGTGTATTAAAGGCCTCATTTGGATCCATTCTCAGCTCCTACACAGATAGCCTGGTTAAAAAATGGGGAGTATCTCATCGGCCTTGTAAAAATCAATCCGTCTGTCCGTTATTTCAAATGTTTGCCTCAGCAAAACAGATTATCCCTACTCCCACTGTCTGTTTGTCGTGTTAAATCTAGACAAAAAGTGGAGGGAAAGCAGATTTGGGGTGTTGAAAGTGTAGGAGTCATTAGACATGGGGTTGAAAACTTTAAAGTGAGCTAGCTTGTCTTTCTTGTCTGACAGATTTAGTCCTTGTCCCTAAAAAGTCTGCAGGGTGCAATCAATCCGAATACCGCGCAGTGGCACGCGGCACGCCCATTCTGATGAAGTGCTTTCAGAAAACAGTTCTCCAGCACGTCAATAACGATATCCCGGCCAGAATACGCCACTAATTTGCAATAAGAGTCAACAAATCCACAACGCATGCCATCCCAACTGTCAAAATAATGCTGTTCTATTTCGTATATGGCTTCGCCCTCTAAGGCAGGGGTAGCCAACACGGTGCCCGTGGGCACTTAGTCGCCCGCAGGGGCAACGTGAGTCGCCCGCGGGGCATGTTCTAAAAATAGCTCGCCAAGCAAGTCCATGTATAAAATACACAAAACAAAAAAGGAAATGTAATTAAAATAATCTACCCTATGCATAAACGAAACCTAAACCATAGCGAACTCCATCTACTTAATATAACTCTATATCTATCTAACACCCCTCCTCCCGCCAACCCCAAAATGAATATCGACCAATCACGTTCTTGCTTGATTTGCGGGTCCAGAGTTGCAGTCGGGAAGAAAAGCAATGTGGCACCTCCCTGCTGATTTTCCTTCTGGCAGAATCTACATAACACATCAGCCCCATTGAACAGCCTAGTCGTGCCAGCCTACACAGCACATGAGGGGCAGAGATTTACTCTGTGTGTTGCAAGTTGCATATATATTTATTGCACTTGACGCACACACACGCATGGCGTAATTTCCACTGGGTACAGGGGGGACATGTCCCCCGCTCTTTTCGAAATCCCGTTTGTGTCCCCCCACTTTACAAATATGTGTATTACTATTTTTTAACGCAAGCCGTCATCGCCACGGAGGAGCACACAGCCTCTGTGAGCGAGAGAGAGAGAGAGAGGAGAGAGAGAGAGAGAGAGAGAGAGAGAGA
>NW_011357974.1:0-5905 GCF_000735185.1 Notothenia coriiceps | reverse complement strand
CCCCCCCCTTCCTTAGGGGAATTCATCCACAAAAAACACGGGAAAGGAGACAGTGAGAGGAGAAAATTATGAACTGTGTTGAAGGTTGAATACCTAAGCAAATGATTCCCTAACACCACTCTTAATAGTTTTAAAGGTCAACTCGAAGAATGGTTGAGAAACAACCAGACGTGCAATCACCGCTAACTGCACTTTAACACAGGGGTATGTCCTCTTGCACTTTATGTATCTCTTGTATCATCTCTTGCACTTAATATATGGCTGTTGCTATAGTGTACTGCCATGTGGTAAATACTTGTGTATGCTGCTCTTGCTCTTTTGCATATCATGTATTTATTTGTTGCTATGTTTACAAATGTCATGTTCTTATATGTTGTATGTCAGGGACTACGGAGGGAAATGAGCTCAAAGCTAAAATCTGGCATATTTACACTTGAAGCATTATTTGTCTAAAGTTTTCATTAATGTGCACTGTCCCTATTCAAATAAACGATTAGATGAAAATGAAACGTATACTCAAACTGGCAAATTAACTACTGTCATGCAAGGAGGGGAAAGCTTTTAAATTGTACACATCGAGAGAGGAATCGCTTAATAAGGAACACTATAACAACAGAAGCCCCCCGCCCCCCCAAAGCTCTCTGTTCTAAAAGCAGAACCACATTGGTTTAACAAATGTATTTATAATCACAGAGAGGTCACCGTTTCCTTTCTCATCATCTCACTGCAGTGTGAAATGCAACATGTGTGTAATTTTAGAGCAGCAGTGATTGGTCGATTATCAGAAGAAAACAAAATATCTAGAATAGTCGATTCATTTTAGGAGTAATTTATCTTTATCAGCCTGTCACTTTGAGCACTTTGGTCTGAAGGTTTTAAAGTGCTATATAAATAAAGTTGGATTGGATTGTCAAATAGGGAGATTTCCCATTTTTCTGTGTTTTATATCATATTATTTTATTGTATTTTTTATTAATTTCATAACTGTCACAAATCCCACTTTCCCCCAGGACATATGAAGTATTCTGGTTCTGATGACTGATTCAACTTAAAGGGGACCTATCCTGCAAAATGCACTTTTGTACGTCTTCTATACATGAATATGTGTCCCCGGTGTTCCAGGGAACTCACCAAGTGTCAGAAAACACAACCCTCTCTATTTTCCTCCATACCCAAATCTCTTAAAAAGGGGCTGCAACGGATCTGATACAGACTGATCCAAATTTGAACACGTTTATGACGTCACAGAAGTGGCGCTACGGCTATTGGGCCAACTCCACCAATCAGGAGGAGACAGCCACGGACATTGCCGTTGGAAAGCGCCCATGCAAAGACAGTGTTAAATTGAGCGAAATGAGGAATGGCTAAAATGCATGATCTGTTTGGTATTTTGAAAAAAGTATAAATATGCCTTATATAGGTATGGTCCTACACTATATTGTTCAAATATAGCATGATAGGTCCACTTTAATATTTTGGGGTTTCGAAGAGACAAAACAAGACATCATCTTGGACTTTAAGAAACTGGAATAGACATGTTTGTAAACCAAACATCTTTAAATTAAACCAACTTGTAGACAAATAATGGAAATAAACACAGGTTGCTTATTTCACTGCAATCTGTTATTGTGTAATACGCTGGCTGCTGATCTGCCAAAGAAAGAAATGAAAACACCTACGCTCTGATTACTAATTACAGAAGCAGCCAACTATATGTGAGTCACTAATAAGATGATCCTGTATTTATGTATCATCAGTGCTATACAACAGTGATAGTGTAGTGTCTGCGCTCTGTGCTGCTGATCAGGTGATCTGAGGCAGGTCGAGGCACGTCTGCATGCTCTCAGGAGATCCTCCTCCTCCTTGGAAAACTAATGGGAACACTTTCCTGAATCTCAGTTAAAAAACACCAACATATACTCTGTTTTTTTCATCTGGAGTTAGAACAAGTTAAATAAGACAACTGCGTTCAAATGAGGTTGAGATGAGTTAATGCATTTGTGTGTTACCAAGTAAAGTTGGACTCATTTTAACTTCTCCTTTTAGAGCTAGCATCATCTTTCCTCAGAAAATGATTGATAAAAAAACAGTTCAAACTACGGTTCAGGAAAAACTGAACATATCTGCTGCAAAATTAACATCCTCTTTGCATAAATATTATATAGTAACATAATATTTGCTGATAAGATAATATATTATTCAGACAGATTACAAACAAAATACTTTTGTGATCAGATATTTCTCTCATGCATGCCATGTTTACATTGTTTGTCCATTTGGAAAGTTTTAAGTCTAGCTTTTATTTATATAAAATGAAATGTTGTATTTGACTTGACTTGAATAGATTTGTGTCCCCTGACTGATTTGAGAAAAAGAGCTTTGTTTTGGAAAAATGTGCCAAAACAATTGAGAAGCGAAGTAGAACATATAATGATTAGCTGCCATGATGTATACAAAAAAGCACTTCCTTAATTTTGTATTTGACATTACTAAGAATTAGTATGATTCAGCATATTAAAACAGCTGGTTTATTTATAGGTACATTTAAGCAGTTAGTTTATGTATAGGTAACAGTTTACAGACTAATTTCAGTCATGTCTAATACAAAATATCATCTCAAACTTATTAAAACTAGACTCAAAACTTTACAATCTTTCACAAAAAGTTGGGGTTGGATTGTTGTGTTAACTGGTTTGAGAAAAATAGCATTATTTTTCGAAACATTTTCAAAATTCATTGAGATGTGGTGCAACAACAACAACAACAACAACAACAACAACAACAACAACAACAGAAACCCTAAGGCAAATGTCTGGCTACCATAATTTATAAGTAGTGCACTTTTTAAACTGTCACTGGACTGGACACTTTATTTCTAAAGAAAAAGCACAATCCAGTTGCTCCACCATTGACAAACGCGGCAAGCAGTTGTGAATAAACACCAGGGTAGTGTTGTGTCCTTAGACTGTATATATAAAGGTTGTGTCACGCTCCAGAACACCGAAATATTACTCCGCCCACGAGTATCCCTTAACACAAACGGTGGTCTAAATTTGAAATGAACTCCCAAAATCTAACCCTTTCACACTTTTTTGTCTAACTACAAATTATTTTATCCAGAAATGTGCTGTGTAGTCTTACAGATTCACACCAGTCGTATACGTTGAATGAAACGCGAGTTAAAAATCAAGTTGTTACCCTTGGTCTAGTTGTAGTTTAATTCATTGTTAACCCTAACTGGAACCCGGACCTTAACACTGAAAACAAACCAGACTACAGCACAGCCTTGCTAGTATTTAACGTTATATATATAATGACTGACTCGTGAAACAGCTGCAAGTCAATCATTTCCTAGAGACACATTCCCAGCGAATATGAACCTAAAAGTAAAAACAGCGCATTAAATCGTGAAATATTAAATATCTCTTACCACTCATGTCTTAAATTTCCTCAAAAGTGTTTTGAAAGTGAGACCAAAGTCCTGTACATCCCATTCAGCTCCAGACTCAGTACTGAGCAGTGAGTGTGGGGGACGCCACCTGGTTTGGGGGTATTTCCTTTCCTTACGCACACCTTGGTACACTCAGCTCCTCCACCCTCGGTGAACCACAACCAACCAATCAGAAGCCAGGAAGAGCGAATAAAAAGCCCCACTTATTACCTCGTCACGGTGGATTTCCTCTATCAAAAGTGTTTTATTGGTCAGAAAAGGTTAGATGGGAAGACATCTGTGTAATGGGTGTATGTTTAAACACTAGATGGCGCTTTCAACCAATGAGTGACCATTAAAGGCTGTGACCCCGCCCATTATTGTACTTTAATACATTTTTGAGGTACACTTTTTAATCCATTACATTTTTTGGCTACATTAATAACTTTGTTGGTTCATATTATTAATTCAGTTTACGTTTTAGTGTCTCCCTCTCCATAATGAACATTTTGCACAACAGCTTTTTATCACAATTATGTCTGTAATATATTGGAATTTTAACAGTCTAACTTATCTAGTTTGTATTCTTTGTAGCACATCTACTTTTCTATGTAGATATGTATATGCTTGCTGCTGTTTATTGTATTTAATTTTACTATTTTCATACCATTTTTTTAAAGATTTAAAGATTTTAATGCCTGAACAAACTGCTGCTGTAACAAAAATAATTTCCCAATTTGGGATAAATTAGGTATTTATCCATTTATTATCCATCTAATAAAAATATATTAATAAACAAAGGAAAAAATGTTTAAAAATCACCTTCAAAAGCTGCTAAATTCAAATTATGTTCACATGAATGGACCATTATTTATAATCCATTGATATCATATATTATTCCAATAGGGGCCAATCTGCACAATGAGTACTTTTACTTTTGGTATTTGTTTTCATGCCAATACTTTTGTTCATTTACTTTGAGTGCAGGACTTCTACTTGCAACAGGATATTTCTACTTATACTTAAACTCATAACTCTTACTTGTAATGGAGTACTTTTAAACTGCAGCAACAGTTGTACTTGATGTGAGAACGTCTTGCATTATACTGAATACTTTTTATTCCTTGTATTATATATTTTCCCAGACAGACATAAGAAAAAAACACTGAATTGCTTATTTAAGCCTCTTCAATGTATGTATTTGTTTATTCCACACATGGCAGTTATTTTAAAACAAAACATGTACACTGGTTGTTTTTTTTATAGCGCATGATGGAAAGGAGCAGGGAGAAGAACATCTTATTTTACCTGCCCCTTAAATTGTGAGTTATGCCTTGAAAGCTTGTCAAAGGATTCAGACTTAAAGAAAATGCGACTCATTAACTCTGAGTCAGTGTTACATGTGTTGACTGCAGTGAGAGAATAGCCTCTCACCTGTTGAACCTACAGGAGGAACCGCTCTGCGCTGTGAGAACTACCTTCAAGAGAGTCACCATCACTGCCAAGGAATACCTGACAGATCTGATGAATCCATGACACAGAGTTTCGTCCTTTGTTTCCTTGTACAGTAATGTTTTGCTGTCTCTCAGGTCCCACAGAATGACTGTATTGATTAAGAAGAACCAATGAGTCAAACTATTTGATATAAAGTACTTCCAGATAACTACATCGTGCTGACTAATTGGGCGAGTTTCGGGAATGAAAGCTGAAAGTGATGTTAAACGATAAGCCCGGAGGCAAACGCATCGTGCCAAAAAGCATTATGATAATTAATGTGGTGATTACAGGCAGAGGTAGAAGAAGCAATAAGGTTTTGTACTTATATTCTGATACAAGTCAAAGTTTTGCAATTAAATACAATCAAAGTAAAGTACTCATTATGCACAATGGCTCATTTCAGAGTAGCGTGTATCATATTGTTGGATTATAAAGATTGATGCATTAATGAGTGAATTAATACCCCACTATAATTTGCATTTAAATATGACTCGAGTAGAAGTATTTTATCATCACAGTGTAAAAGTACTCATAAAACAGGAAAAATATGCTGTGTTTTAGTATTATTGTAGAATTAAGATAAGATCAAATGTACTTTATTAATCCCAAATTGGGAAATGTTTTTGTTGCAGCAGCATGTAAAACAAAGTATTGCACATAATTAGAAATAAAATAGAGTAGAAAATAAACAATTATAAAATACAAAAATCTCAAAATAGAAGATAAAACAGAACTAAAAGAGTTGACCGTGAATATAAAAATATGTAGACTATCTGACAAATAAAACACTTTTGAATGGCTAAATAACTGTTGTGTCTCGTCAAATGTGTTAGTTATGTTTATGTATTTTGTCTGTCATTTCCTGTTTTATTTTTACTTACCTCTTGTCTTTCATTTCAGGCCCTGTTTCTTCCTCCCCCTGTGTGTTTTCCCGCCATCATCAGTGTCTGCCCCGCCCCTCGTCTTGTTTGTTTCTCC
>NW_011357973.1:0-3495 GCF_000735185.1 Notothenia coriiceps | reverse complement strand
GAGGAAGGCAGTACACGCTCTTTTTCAAGAGGCGAGGCGTGGCTGTAGCATCACCATGCTATATTTTATGTTCCCCTGCCTCCTTTGTCAAACGTCAGGATCAGACCAGTCTATGAACCAGACCCAGCATGGATCCAGACAGATGTGAGTGACTTACAGCACATGTCAGAAAAAACTAAAAAGCATGAACAAACTAGAGTCCACATGGATGTATATGACATATGTTTTGGGTCTGTATATACATTTGCTTACATTTTGGTAGAGCCCACCCTGGAGAAAGATTCACCAACACCAACTGAAATTGGGAAATGTGCATTTGTGTGTCAAATGGAACTGCATCTGTCTGTACGAGCCTTATAAGATAAGCCCAACACCTGGCAAGTCACCAGTGCCACTAAAAGAGGACAGTCAATGGCCACAGTTATCATTGCAAACGGGACAGGGAGAGCTAAATGCTTAGTAAATAAATATGTTCTTGTTGTCCTCCGTGACCCTTAACACCCCACCTACACACACTCACACACATAATGTCAGCAAGTAGTGTGTTCCTCCTTTAAACAGGTACTGTTCTCATTGGTCCAAGCTTAACATTCAATGCTTTTCCCGCCAAAACACACATCTGCACACTGCAATTCAGAAATTACGCGTTACAATCAAGTATTCACACGTCTCATTTCCAGGGCCTAGATATACATTTGTCTAACTGTGTAAGTGTGTGTGTGTATGTGTGTGAGGTACATTACAGGACCCTGTCATGGAAACAGAGCATAGCTCCCAGAAAGGCAATTGTACATTTTGTCTCATGTGCCGATCAGACTGTTAGCGCTGACACTCTGTTCTCTCTGCTCCGACAGAACTAAAAGTGACAATTATTTCCTGCCGCCTTCCCTTCTTCATCTCTCTGTGTGTGCAAACATCCCAAAAGACCTTCTCCTTCTGTCAAGAAATATCAGATTTGGAAAATGGGATTCTCTCGTACCTCTGTGTATTGTTTTGACTCATTATTCACCTAAAGCCCTGTCTGTAAAGATGATTTATGATATTATTTGCTGGCACCATTGCAAAATGTAACAATAGATCAAGACCAAGCTGATGGACCTTCAACTGAATATGAAACAACTCCAGCTATACATCAAATGCACACACTTTAATGTTATGTTGTAAAAGCATTTTCTTTATTTGCAATGTGTGAAGATCTTTAAATCAAAAATTAATCCCAAAAAAAGGTGAATCCTCTGGCAGCCATACTTGAAGCCGCAGCACTTTACAACAGTGGAGGTCGTCTCTACACACAAAACCAGCACAGTTCTTCAGGCTTGAAGAGACATGGCTCGTTTCTGTACCATAATTGAGTATAAAAAGATCATTTCATTATTAATTCATAGTTTTAATCTGTTTACTATGAGCTTTTTTGTAAACAGGCAATCATCCTTCTAACAATAGCATATGGAGGCTACTGAATTCCACACAGCCTTCAAATATTACGTTTTGTATTTTATAAACAAGATCTAGTTTTGGTCATTAGCATTATGATAATGTTTCACTCCGATCAGTAGGATTTAAATCTTTCTCTAAACTGAGCCTGTTAAGAAGGTAACATAAGCAATGAGTTTGTATCACTTTTAACCTAAGCACTCTATTTTATTTTTAGTGAACAACATCTTATGTTGTGAGCCAAAGTTATATATATTGTTTTTGACAATAAGATAAATTACAAGCATGACATTGTTATTGAGCCACATTTGTCACTGGAACCAAACAGTTTATTTAACCATGACCTTAGTCCAACCCAACCAAGCCAGAAACCAACAGAAGAGATAGTTTGACTAAATCTTATAGGTCTCCTATCATGCAAAATTCACTTTTTGATGTATTTTATACATAAATATGTGTCCCCGGTGTGTAAGGGAACTCACAAAGTGTCAGAAAATACAACCCTCTCTCTTTTCTTCCTTACCCACATTACTAAAAACGGGGGGACAACGGAGCTGATCCAGATATCCTGCCGATATTACGTAATATCGGAAATGTGGGCTGGCTTTACGCCCACGGCCCTATCCAGAGGTGGGTAGTTACGAAGTAGAAATACTTTGTTACTATACTTAAGTAGATTTTTCAGGTATCTGTACGTTACTTAAGTATTTTTCTGATGACTTTTTACTTTTACTCCCTACATTTTAACACAAATATCTGTACTTTCTACTTCTTACATTTTCAAAACAGGCTCGTTACTTTCGTTTTCATGCATGTGACGTGAATGACCAATTATTTGTATTTTGAGACGTTAAAGAGCAACTTGCAGGTTAGACACACCAGTGAATAAATGTGTAGGAAAATGATGAATACACTAGATTTAAAAAAATATATACACTACAGTGACATCTGGCGTCGTTTTTGTAAGACATTTTTACTTCCGCATAAAAAAAGCCTACCCATGTGACCTCCCGCGTGTGACGTAACATGGGGGACAGCGGCCGGTCTAACGTATGAATATACTGTACATGGATCACAATGCTAGTTTTGACACAGAAGAGGTTGAAAATATATATTCGAATGCATATGATTATAATTATGAGCCTGCTAGGCGTCCAAGAGACCAGGAGCAGCCAAGGATTAGAAGAAATAAAGGCTATCGGAGAGAAATGGAGCTGTGGTGTGAGGACAACCAGTGGAGAGAACAGGGCAGCTGTCTTGGTGAGCCCCTGTGACCGGCGTTAGCTACAGTTAATGTTAGCTAACGTCAGTCACATCACAACATTGTAAAGTTAGCTATCATATATCAGGCTATAACTAAAGTAGTATTGATAATATAGTAACGTTACTGGCAGGACTGTTGATACTGATCCATAACAGAAACTAATGCTCAAGTATCAGTCGTATCTCGCGTTACCTAATGCAACTCCACACTACGTCTTACGGAGCTGTGTACCGGAGGGGAGGGAGAGAGGAGCGAAGGGGGGAGAGAGAGGAACGAAGGGGGGGAGAGAGATTTAATACGGTTTCCTGATAAACGTTTTGTTTGATAAGCTTTAGCTGTGGAGAGTATGTGCTGCAGGGAGGTGGATGTAACTCGCACCCAGGAACGAAAGCTAGCTCCGGGTCCTTTTCCTGTTAGGGAAACTGTGGGCTCGATGTCCTGACACTGACAGGCTGGAGTTTGTGAAACCTGCACAAACACAAGCTCACCATGATTAAAAATGGTGAAATGCAATGTAAAATTACCGAAAAAATACCAGCTCACTAAATCACAACCACTACAAACTACTACCGCGGTTTGGGCAGAGAACGAGTCCGAGAAAGTTGCTCCTCCAAGTGACGTAATATGACGTGTTTGACGTTAAAAAAAAGCAGTTTTTAGTAGTAGAGCTCAAAACGGCTCATTTCCTGCCCTTATGTCTTTTAAAACATATCAAATCCTGCATTAACTTTTTTAATTGTAATTTATTTTCAGGCAAGGTTAAGCATAAATGTAGTAAAAAAAAAAAACCTGCCAGT
>NW_011357972.1:0-5020 GCF_000735185.1 Notothenia coriiceps | reverse complement strand
ATGCATGCTGGACATGAATCACTAATTAACAGGACTTTAACTGCATTATTTGAGGAAAATGTCCTTTGGCTTAATCAATAATAGTTTTAGCACTTAACAGAGGAAGCCAGAGACTCAGGGCCTCTTCAGAGGTCTGGGAACTGCAAAGCAGATGTCAAAGGTCATTTGTATTATGCCTAACCACAGATAGCCAAAAAAACACCCTTTTGATTACACATAAAAGTGGAAGAAAAGACTATTGCGCTATATTTAAAAGAGGAAAAATGTACTTTGTCCCTTCAAATTTAACACACACGAATATATGAGGTGACATTAAATTGAATATACCAGACATACACCTTATTGAACTTTCCTGCCATAACACGTTACTTTAATCCTTCAAATAATACTTCAATATATAGGATTACTTGAAAACAGTCCCAAATAATACATGTTCACTTCAATACAGTTTAAAATAATACATGTTTACTTTAATACAGTTTAGAACACTACCAGCCTCCGCTGTTTTCAGTCAACGAAGGAGAAGTAACGGTACTATCGGTCCATGCCATGATTAGACGCTGTCGCCGAATCTGGACTGGTGCTCGCCAGTCCCTACTCAGAAGTTCGGCTCGGATGAAGGCTGTAGCAGACGTCCATCGCAGGGCCGCTCCCCTCTACAGACCGGGTCAGAAGGTTTGGCTTTCCACCAAGGACCTACCTCTTCATGTCGCCTCCAATAAATTGGCTCCTAGGTTTGTGGGTCCAAGGTCATCAATCCTTCGTCTATGCGCCTACGACTTCCCAGGTCTATGAGAGTACATCCCCCCTTCCATGTCAGCAAGATCAAACCAGTTTATGAGAACACACTTTTTCCCGCCTCCAAGCCCCCTCCACCGCCCCAGCTCTTCGAAGGTGGTCAAGTTTCTAAGGTCCGTAAGCTGCTGGAGGTCAGCAATAGGGGTCGGGGCAAGCAATTCCTGGTGGACTGGAAAGGTTACGGTCCCGTGGCAAGATGCTGGGTACCTGCATCATTTATTGTGGACAAGACCCTCATTCAGGACTTGTATGATCAGCCTGGGCCACCAGGAGTCGGCCTTAGAGGGGGGGGGGGGGTACTGTTGTGTCCCATCAAAAATGTTGAATTTATAAATGCTTCATTTTTTTGTTTAGTCCTTTCTTGTCCTGTCTCTATGCAAGTAGTCAGCGTGCAGTTAGTGACCCAAACAGATATCATGAGAAGGGAAGGAGATAAAAAGCAAATTAGCATTTAAATGAGTGAGCTCTCTCCTATCTCATTATCTTCTCCAGCAGGTGCATGGAGTGTTTTCATAGAGATCCGTCTCTTCAAACGGAAGCAGGAAGCTAAAGAAAACAAGCACTCCTCGTGCCAAGAAGGACTCTGCAGCCCCTCTTGGCTTCCATTCAACATTCCTGGAGCTGTTCACACTGAATATGGGGATTTAAATGTAATATTTGAAGTAATGCCAAATAACGTAATGTGACTGTGTGTTTATGTTTGCATGCTTGAGGGAAAGTATACATTAGATGATTGTTTTATTTTAAAAACCATGCTTAAGTTAACATAAGGGACTCAAACAGTGACGGTGGTGTGTGTCTGTGTGTTTTAATGTATGCATGCAAGATTTATAAACAGCATTCTCTCTGCTCCCCTTATGCATTTTCCACCACAATGTTTTCTGAGTTTTTCATTGAACTACAGACTGGGCAAGCAGTCACACGCAAAAACATTAGATATTTGCTTCCCAGTCTCTTACATTCTTTGTGCGCACTGGGCCGAATAAAACATTGATAATAAATAATATTTGCATCTTGCAGAGTTCAAACTTGGTTAAATCTGACCAGCAATTGTGCAACCTCAGGGTGTAGGCACAGCAGGGACGTGGGAAGGGGGGGGGCTGAGGGGGCTGCAGCACCCCCATCTGTTGGCGGAGAGTTGTAACTGCAACGTCAAAAAGTTACAATACAAAAGTTTTATTTTGAGTTACTATTTTTGAGTTAGCATTTTAGTGTAAGCAGTCTATAAAAGCTTCACTATATAAGAGAAAGTGATAATGCGGTGTGCTTCTTCTGTTGCTCTGTCAGTGCAGACAAGATCAGGGAAGGGAGTTTTGTGAAAGCAGGGTTTAACAACTGGCGAAAGGCAGGGGAAACATTTAGGGAGCATGAGAAGTCCCATCAACACACAGGCCGTCAAAAAACTGGCAGCATTAAAACGAACACCGATGAATGCACTGCTCTCACAAGCTGTTGCTAAAGACCAAACGACTGCATTTAATATGACGGTATTATACGGGGCTGCCCAGTGGCACGGTTAATATAATACATTAACCATGCTTTACCTGAACCTCATTATGAGAGGACGGCAGAATTGTAATTTCTCGTGTTCAGTGAACGCAACAGAGGCAAGACACCAGACCAACCAGAGAGTTGAATGGCAATAAACATCTGTCTTATTGGCTGACAGGTACCTATCCTGTGAGCTGTGACAATGTTTAAACTGTCAGTCGGACTTTGAAGATGGTCATAAGAAAAAAAATCCTTAAAAAAGCCACCACTTGAGCCAGGTAAACAAGGTATGTAAACGTCAGTAAACTTTGAAGTTATGTGAACATGTAAGCAAAGCTTAAATTACAGCTACGTTGACGTTACTTTGAATCACGGGGGTAAGCTAAACCGTTAGCAAGTAGCTATAGCTAGCCAGAGATATTAAACACTTTGTCATACAATCTAAATGTTGTGTTTTTTAGTGTTACCTGATGATTTAAAAGAAAGCTCTCTGGGAAATGTTGACTTACTGTTCGACATGAAGCTAGAAGCTACCTTACAGTACACAGTTGATCCTGACTCCTGTCAGTTAAAGTGTTTCATAGTTAGCTTAGCTAAGCATCCACCGAGCACTGAAAGATATGGATGTTATGTGACAGTATTTCTGAGAAAAAGTCAGCTGAATGGTGGCATAGTTGCCACTGCTTTACTTGTTGACAGCATGTTTGAACGTATTTGCAGCAGCAAATGTGGCTGTTTGACCACTGACGTTCCATAAAAACACCTGAATTTAAATGTGCAACCTCTTTTTTTGTTACAGAATTTTGCATGAAATTATAATTCTTCTGACTGATATTCCATGACAACACCTGAATGTTAATGTGCAACCTATGTGAACATTATGAGATGACAGCCAGAGAGAATAAATGAAAAACAGTTAAGAAATACTATATGACAAAACAAGAAATCAGTTTAAAAGGGGAGTGATTTGTAAAATATAAGAAAAATAAAATCTGTTTAAAGTTGTGTTTCATATGGGTGTTGAGAGATGTATCCATAGATCTCTTAATTTTGCTCTCAAAGGGCACCAGATTGATGCTTTTAACTTCAATATTAAAAAAAAAATCTTTATTTTATTGTCTTCGCTTTTTAACGACTGTTTTTAAATGTGATTCCGCTGAACTATTTGTTATGCTTCTCATATTATTCTTTTTTTGTAAAGAACTTTATATTGCCTTGTGTTGAAAGGTGCTATATAAATACACATTGAAATTAACAGTCACAAGAGAAACTGGGTTCTATAACCAAAAAATAGTGAATAGTGTGAACTATGCAGCATACAATGAAAAAACAGACTTCTAACTGTTGTATAAATTACAGTGTTAATTATTCCAAGGTAATCGGCTGGGTTGAGAAGGGTGATGTAAAATAAAGAGAGCTAAGACACGTGCGACAGAGCAAAAGTCCTACTGTATCTTGCTTGTTTAACCTTATGTCTGCAGTCTTAATGATGAATCAAATCCATTACATCAGCTCATGGAGCAAGATAACTTTTGTCGTAAGGGGTCATCAACTAAGTGTGATACCTACATTAACATTATTATCCAATTGCTTGTGTGACGCCCTTGAGCATAGACACACATAGAGGGAGTGTGCCACTGCAATGATGGGAGTGAGGCAGGCGAACGAGATGTTCAACTAACGCCAAGGTTAATAATTGGTATGGTCCTCTATATGGGGGGTCGGAAATTATATTACAAGATTATTCAATGCTGTTAATGTGTTGTAGCAGCTTCAAGTCAGTTGCTGTCTAGAGAGTGATAAGTAAGGCAACAAAAATACAATATTCGTATTTAAAGATTTCAGAAGTTTTTTTAGTGAGTGAGCCCCACAAGGGAGTGAGATACAGCTGTGTAAAATGTTACAAAAAAAACAACTGTAAAACACAAAGCATAACACAAAGCATAACACATTCAATATATTGGAGTATTAGCCAATAGAAGCGTGATTGTTACATGGTGATGTCACTATGTTACATAAGTAAACAAAGGAGTCCAATGGAGGCATTTCAGGCAGGGAGTGTGTGGGAGAGAAACTCCCTCTGGAGGGAACAGGGATTTTAGCCTTCTATAACATATATATATTAGGGCCGGGACTTTAACGCGTTAATTAAGATTAATTAATTACACAAAAATTAACGCGTTAAAAAAATTAACGCATTTTAATCGCACTTATTTTTGCACCGCGGAACGTTTCTCACTGGATGAGTTTCAGGGGTACCGATTATACTGGAGCACCAACTAACGTTCATTACTTCAGACAACAACAAACCACAGTGAACAATAGTCAAACGTGAACGAAGAAGCTGATGAGACCGCTTTGGTTGGCCCCGTGAATGGGACATTTTGTTTTAAAAAACGGACGGATGGAAGCGTCAATAAGAGCACGGTTGTTTGCAAATTATGCAAAAAGGAATTCGCATATCACCGCAGCACATCAAGCCTCAAGTATCACCTCAATGCAAAACATATAGCAGCTAGCGTGGAAGCTAGCGTGGACGTTAGCCCGACTCGGAGTACAATGACCCACACCCAATTCGCATTGATCAAACAGTGGCCTATGCAACACAGAGATTTTATTTTTCATCAGGATATTGAAAGAATATTATTTTATTTTAAATGGTACACTTTATGTTGAACTATTTATTACGTTGTTGGTGCAACTGGCACTTTATGTTGAACTGTTTATTGTT
>NW_011357971.1:0-3166 GCF_000735185.1 Notothenia coriiceps | reverse complement strand
GCACTTAGCACATACGGTAGAAATAGTGTATACTTCATCGGATCTGCACAAACAAGATATCATATGAAAGCTGAGATTCCACTGCATGGTATAAGTATCATCACTGTGCGACCAAAACTCAGGCAGCGAAGACAAACCCAGACAACACACAAAACGTGGCCAAAACGGCAAATATGTCTTACCCTTGCTGTTTTCTGTTCAAAAGTTGTGTTCAAGGGCATTAAAATGCATAAAAACGCTGCTGAAGGTTAATCCATAGGTTAATCCAATGTGTCTGTGTCACTTTGAAATGTTTACTGATAATCCATCGTAACATTTATGTCAATAAGAGTAGTTTTCATATATAGCTGCTATGAGAGCTACGAGAGTGTATGACAGCCTCCGGTTTTGGGCATCCTGGCTACGCATCACTCATTCACCAATGGTAATCTTTAGATGGATTTTAGGAACCACACCTCAATTATATTGGCTCTAACGGTTCAAAAGAGGTGTCAATCACCAAAATCGACCGATGGGTTCCAGAGATATGGAAAATCCACCCAAATAAACCCAAAGGTGTTTTGTTTTTTTCTAAACCTCTCTAAAAATATCAGATTTCACTTTTTTACATCAATCTTGATACAGGGTACTTATTATATGTTATAGTATGGATTCCTAAAGCTTTTAGTCTACTAACCCATCATTCAAGGGGTGGTTTTCACTATAAGTCATGTTTTTTTTTGGACGGACACTATCATTTACATTTTTTTACTATGTTCAATCTGAATTTACTTTAAAATAAAAATGTCTATATTGATTCTGACTTTTTCTACATCCAGCTCACAGGTTTATCATTGCTTTGAGAAAAAAGATTATTAATTTACCCCTTTTAGAAGTAAAGATATAGTCGTTTGTTCTGGGAATGTCATTTTCGAGCCTGAAACCTGAAAACAGGCTCAGGGCTGAACAAGTTGAAGCACATGTTGAGGGGAATGATGATCTCACCGTGGCAGAGACGTGCTGAGCTGCAGACGGGGGAGGGAGGGGATGACCTCCACCAAGCAGCCACTGGTCTTCACACTGGTGAGACCCTCCAGCAGGCAGTCACTGGTCACACCGAACACCGACGTGTGGTAACCTGCGTTCAAACACAACATATAAGACATCCAGCTTCAGTGGATGAGGTTTAGGGCTGCACGATTTGGAAATATAGGCTAGTTGCAAGTTCATATGATCGATATTGCATTTGTGATATGATCCACATTATTACAGGGGACATTTTCACATATTTTGCCTTTACTGAATAGTAGTCCATATAATAATGATAATAATAATAATAGATTACATTTGTATAGCGGCTTTCAAGGGACCCAAGGCCGCTTTACATGGTGAACAAAAAAAAAAAAAAAAAAAATAAGGGGCAAATAATAAACTAAACATTTAATAAATAGCAGAAGGAGTTGAAGCTGAAACTGTCATATTGCAGTTTTGATTATTATACAGTCCTTAGTGATGTTTTAAAGAACAGGAACCTAAAGTTAAGATGAAAGCTAATGTTTGTTTCTGATACTGAAGTGTGTGCAAGAGAAATCCTAGTTAACCAGCTCCCTTTTATGAGCTACATCAGAGATTTGGAGCATGTTTTCCAGCTGGACTCACCGTTGACAGTGATGTTGCCAGCTGTTCGCGGGACGCCTACCAAAGTGACGGGGTAGAGGCCAGACTCTGCAGGGAGAGAGAGCGCAGCAGGAAGGGACTCAAACTCCACTCCAGATGTCAGCAAGCCCTGGAAACAACATGAAATAGGGATGAGACATGATTGTAATATAAATGCAGAAGCAAAAACCCACACGAATGTAAAATAATTTTAAAAAAAGTAAAAGATCTCGGCAAATGACAGCAAACAGTCAAATATAGTGAAAAACTTTGAATTAGCATTTTATTTGTTGTTGCATTCTTTCAACAGCAATATTAAACATACATAATGTCACATTTGAGAAGCTGACAATAATTATTTTTATTTTATTTCTGCTTTTAATGAATGTTCCAACATTTCTTATTCTTTTTTTAAATGTTTCAACACCTTACGTTTTATATGTCAATACGTTCTGAAGGCACTGCTCATCATTTTTAGCCATGGATGTCTACTTACCTACTTGTCTGTATTAGAGTATAACTAATGTATGCGTTTCTTCTATATATTGATATGTTAGCTTATTGTGTATTTTTTTTTTTAGCTTCTTTGCCACTTTTGATCTAACAATGTAAATATCCTGACTGTCGGACTAATAAAGGATGTTTGATTCTGATAAATGCTAAATAATAATCAGGGCATCAAGATTGTTGTTGGTGAATAAATGTATTTATATGTTAACTTATCAACCAATAAGTTGCGTCTGACCGAAGTAAGAAGGCAGAGGCAGAACGTCCAGAAAAACACCTAGAGTGGGTATTTATTAACATGGTGTTTTATTAACAAGGACAACTATATATACAAGTATTTACAAGGAATGACAAAAAAGTGATGTTGCTCTTCACTTCTGCAATACAACCAACTCAATCCAACCAACACGAATACCCAACTGTCTTAAAGAGAGAAAAGCACTGTTTAAAGGCCCGGACACACCAAGCTGACACCAAAGAACTGACACAGACATAACTCTCCTTACCAGCAGGCGGCGGTAGTGTGTATTCGTCATTCAAAAGAGGCAATAACCTGAAGACAGACTGCGTGATAACCGAGAGAAGAAGAACAGACTGCGTGATATAAACAAACAACAAATAGTGTGTTCCATTTCCACTCTACAGCGAGAAGCTCAAGGGGCTTTCCCCAACCTGTGTCGAGAGCTAGAGTTAAATGAAATCTCAGATTTGCCTTCTTAATAGTTTGTTTGGGTCCCTCACTTCCGTTTCGCTTCTCATGCACTGATTCGCTAGCTGAACAGCCAATCAGAGTGATTTCTTTTGCCGACAGCCTTTCGGCCGAAAAGGTGTCGGCACGGCTGAAAAGACACAACGGTGCGGGACACACCAATGTGAGTAGAGCGTGTCGACGCTCATCGTCAGCCAAAATCGGCTTGGTGTGTCCGGGCCTTAACAGTCTAATGCTCTGTGGAATGAAACTGTCCCTGAGTCTGGTGGTTTTAGACCTGATACTGCGCAACAATACATAGCAATAATATATTTT
>NW_011357970.1:0-12047 GCF_000735185.1 Notothenia coriiceps | reverse complement strand
TCTGCTTCTGTCAATAAAGGCACTCTCTGGCCAAATAAATATCATAAAAAAAGAAAATAATTGAGCTCTTAAATCTTTGTTATGATCATGTATATCTGAACGTTTCTGCAGTGATGTCACCAGCGCTTTGGTGAAAGGTTGCAAAGTTTATTGCAATTATTTTTGACTGATATTGCAATTGATTCACAATATTAGAGGGAATTTTTATTTTTTAAACATTATTCATTCATTAAAGGTGGGGTAGGTAAGTTTGAGAAACCGGCACGAGATACACTTTTTGTTATATTCCATGGAATGCTCTTAACATCCCGATAGCAATTAATATCTTAAGTGCTTTGACAAAAAATCCATAACAAAGTCATCTGTGGAAGCCGTGGCGCTTTAAAAAGCACGACCAATAATTTTAGCCGGCCCGGCTAAAATAACTGGATGGCCTACCTGCCTGTCAGCCTTCCATCTGTGCACAAACTTATCTCGTGCCCTCATTGGTCATGTGCACGTTCGAGTGTGTTGTTGGAGGGGGGCTCTCTAAGGAAGTGGCAGATTTTTTCCGGTTGTGTATTTTCAAATTCTAGCGCACTCGAGCTGGTTTCTGCAAAATTACCTACCCCACCTTTAAGTCTTTAGAATACTGTTTGTATGCTGGGACTTCTCTGAAGATAATCAGATATTTTCAAACATATTGCGCTTACTGGGAAAATATTGCAATAGCCCATATTGTGATTTTGATTGAATTTTGATTGGTTGTGCAGCTCTAGTATAGATGTAACATGAGTGAGTTTACAAACTGACTAGGTTAACTAGGTTAACTAGGTGACGGCACCTCACTGCTGCATACTAACACAAGGTGTGTGGGGGAAGACCTGTGTGTAAAGGAAGGGGAATCAATCTCTCTCTCACTCACACACACACACACACACACACACACGCACACGTGCACACGTGCACACGTGCACATAAAAACTCAATGTAAATGGCTGGTACACTAATGAGATGAAAGGCTGCTCCTGTGTGTGTGTGTGTGTGTGTGTGTGTGTGTGTGTGTGTGTGTGTGTGTGTGTGTGTGTGTGTGTGTGTGTGTGTGTGTGTGTGTGTGTGGACAGGGTAGATTTCCATACCAGGGGGAAATAGGACTGTGATTTCAGACCAAATTAAGCCACATCAAACAGGGCAGATCAAAGCGTGTACAGACCTTACTGTCTGTGGCAGTCTGACATGCCCCACCCCCCCCAGCACTGTCTTCCTTCGCTTTCACTTGTCACTATTCCCTGCACTTCCTTAAGTTTCCTTTTTTCATATCGACAGATTTTCCCGTATCTTACTGTTCCTGGAAGCACACTTCATACTGCTATAAATTCAACTGCCCACCCCCATGCACACAATTTGCAGCTATTTAACAGGGTTATAGGTTAACCTGGATCAAGTGTAATGTAATATATGCTGAGGCTGGGTGTGTTTGATAGAGCAGTCATGCAGTGTACAGGGGGAAGGTGGGGGAGCAGCATCCATTAGCTTTGAATTGTGCTAGCAAACCTACTCAGAGCCTTTGATGCTGCCTCATGCCAGTGGCACCAACTGATCTGTATATATATGTGTGCGTGTGTGTGCGTGTGTGTGTGTGTGTGTGTGTGTGTGTGTGTGTGTGTGTGTGTGTGTGTGTGTGTGTGTGTGTGTGTGTGTGTGTGTTTTTGGCGATGGATTAGACTGCTGCATAAGGAGAGGAGGGGTGGAAGCAGTTTTTGGGTATGAAGAAAGAGTTTGAGAGCGGGTGAAATAAGGGGGAGGAGCAGAGAGCGTGTTTGTGGAAAGATAATGGGGAATTCAATTAATGACAGAAGCTGACAAGGGTAAAGAGGTGTGCTATTAACCTACAGAGGTACAGGAGAGGAGGGGAACAAAGAGTGAGACCTGGAGAAATGTCTGCCTTTTTTGGGGGGGATTGTTTTTCCTCATCTAAATGACTACTATATATACAATAGTTTCATATTAGGGTTAGGGTTGGGGATAGGATCCAGCAAATGTAGGGGGTTTCAATTCCTTTGTACTTTTCCTGATGAATAATAACATTTATTTAGATTTTTTTCTCAAATTAATTGGGCTTTACATATTATTTCAGAGAAACAATGACGATCACATTTTCTAGAGCCCAGGGTGACAATATGAAATGCCTGTTCATTCTTACTAACCACCCCAATGAAACCCAACATCACCAAATCCTCTCATTTAAGAGAGTGTAATCAGAGAATATTTAAAAGGGACACTTTTATTTCAACATCCCTTAGAGATGTATAGTATTGTTTGTCTGGTATGTTTTTTCTACAAAAAATGTCCACTGCCTGCCATTGACTTCTCCTTCATGGGGGTCTGCCCCTTCAAGTCCATCCTCAGTTTGTATCTGCAGCGGAGGCTTCGATAGGTTTCTAAGCTTTTACCGAAGATCTTAAATGTAAACATTTTGAGGTATGACTGACCCCAAATTGTGGTCATTTGTGTAAGCATGGAGAATATTTCCCCCTTCACAGTGAAAGTGGAAATATAAAATAAGAATTAATAATAAAGTACATAAATTGTCCCTTGGTACAGTTCTTGAGTTATTCAGTCTACTTTGTTAATAAATGTCTTAATGTATTCCAAATCAGTGTCATTTTGGCTCTTTCCTAAAATGTTCTCCCCATTTATTGGCATTTCTTAATATCTCTCCTTCCTTTTACCTACTGAGTAGTGTGGTATGTTTTTTTTATCAATATGTTATATCTGTGGATTATAATGTGTATTATTGTCTGTGTGTTGCAGTGCTCCTATCCTGTGTGGGAGGACTTCAGCGCCAAGGCCACCAAGCTGCATTCCCAGCTCCGGTAGGTTTCTTTGAAAACATAACAAATAAATCTTTGTTTTGATATGTAACACAGTCATCGTAATGTACATGGAGTATGTATTGTGTTCTGTACTGATTCCAAGTTTCCTTTACATTTATCTAAAGTAATCAGTGTCTTCTGTTACTATAGAACAACGGTTCTGGCTGCTGTAGCCTTCCTGGATGCCTTTCAGAAGGTGGCAGACATGGCCACCAACACCAGAGGTAGGACACCAGCAGTGTGTAGGCTCATCTCAATTGAATATTTCACCTCCTCCTTTCCCTCACGTGCGTCCCTTCCTTGCGTCTTCGCTCTGCTTCCGTAAGACGCGAGGGAGAGACACGAGGAAGAGACACGAGGACAGAGGAGTCCTCAGGTATTAATTGGAATGTCCTCGTTCACTCAAGCGTCACTTTTAAACAACGTCTGTTAATGATGACATGTGCACAGCAGTGTATCACCTGTCACTGGACTCTCCACATAAATCGCCTTCAAACCTGGGATCTTAGTTTCTCATTGAAATGATTTCATCCATCTCTTCCATTCATCTCTTTTATTATAGTTTTCTATGTATTACTTTCGGTCCTGTATTGGTTTTTCCAGCTATAAAATTTCATTTAAATTTTAATTATAATCACAACAATAATCATAATTGATGGATTCATTTCCTTATGGTATTTGAGCTTGTTTCAGATCAACTTTTGTATTGGATGTTGTTGTTTAATTTGTCCTACAGAAGAGAGACACAAATCACTAAAATATGTATTAGTTATTCTACCCGTATTTGTATACATCCTAAATGTCTGACGTTCTGTGGGTCTGCCACACATGCATCACAAACCACAAGTAAGAACTGTAAGTTATTATTTTATAATCAAAACATTATTATTGAATTTGTAAGTATATTTCACACACTTTAATGTTTTTATAGAGTATGATCTCCTCATTCGTTTAAGAGATTAATATATTTTACTCTTAATGAAGCACTTTAAACATTTAATGACTCTGATCCTCCTTTAACGGTGAGATCAGCTGCAGTGAGCAGAGGCTGTGAAGGTGGGGGCGGGGCTTTTATACGCGAGTAGTGAAAACACTTCCGCGTAGTCTGCTCTCGTGTATCCTCCCTCACCCCTCCTCGACTCCTCTGTGTGCATTTAAGAGATTGGGACGTCCTTCAACATGGCGTGTCTTGATTCATTTCCGGGTCAAGTCCCAGAGGAGGGGGAGAGATGAGTCGAGGAGGGACATTGAGATTAACCTTGAGATGAACCTCTTGTGTCATGTAGGGTTTCACTTCCTGTCTTGGAAGGCTTCTCAATACTCTAATTTCCCCTCCTCGACTCCTCGGTCCTCCGGTAGTGACCCAGAAATGGATTTCAGCGCGCCATGTTGAAGGACATCTCATTTCTCTAAATGCACATCGAGGACCGAGCATCGAGGCTCTTTGGAGGAGCTATGATCGAGGATTCACTGATGGTTCCTCCACGGCTCCTCCGCGGATGCATTTCCGGGAACGGTGGAGTCGTGACGCACGGCCGGACTTATCTCAGCTAATCATCTCTGCATGCAACCCCTGGATATTATTTTAGTAACTGCTTTCATCACGACGCGGTGCAGAAAGCAGAGTGTTAAATATATATCACTCAGTATAACAGGCCTACATTACTCTCTGTATTTGTATGCTGTAGTTTAGTAGATATCTACATTGGGGATGGGGAACACTCAAAGTTCTTTATTGAGGTAGCCTACATTATTCTTTTTATTTTGTATTTTTCTAAAGGCATTTTTCTGTCCGGAGAGGGCCTTTTATCAGTTATATTTATTCAAACCAGTTGCGTGGAGGTCGTCGCCTCATGCGGGCCGCCGGTTCTATCCACTGGGCTATCTATTCTTTAAACTGTTGAACTTTTTTTTTTAATTCTCATAATTGTCTTTTTGTTCACAACTTCTCCACATTTCGAAGTGTTTCCTGAGCCAGAACGACCTATCTTTCTTCCTGGCTTGCTCTATAATGATCCAATACAAATGCAATACCAACAACAACTCAACAGCAACAACGCAAACTACGACAACAACCCACACATTGCGCATTGTTTAGAGCGTTTATAAAGCGTTGAAGCGCTTAAATTCGAAACTGTTTTAACCTGTCAGAATCGAGACGAGGCAGTGCATTGAATCACCTGATTGGACGACGAACCAGTGAGTTGATTCATTCAGGAGATGAAGCAGTTGCTGCTTCGGACGTCATATGTCACATGATTTGAAGCAAGCTTCGAAGCACTGCTTCTATGGAATAGGAAAACCAGGGTTTGAAGCACGTATCGAAGCTTCAGTGTCAAACTGCCATCACTAGTTATCCCCCATGTTCCCTCATGGATTTTCTGCCTGTGTTTCCTTGAGCCGTCGCAGTTGTTCCTCATTTAGTCTTTGACATTTTTCTTTGTATTTTTACACTCCCCTTTGTTTCTTGCAGACATGATTTCTGTTACAGCTTTACCTTTAAATAAAGCTAGGCATGTGTTATCCTTACTTGCGCCCCTTTTGTTCTGCGTGTGAACTGACTCATGACATTTATTTTGGTCAGAATGGTAAACCCAGCTAGCTACCCCTTATATTCCAGCAGATGGCAGTCACAACTCAGAAACCTGTTTCAGAGATGTTGCCAGGTAGGCGGGTGACCTGGGAGTCTTAAAGGACCATACACATGGAATTGAAGGTATACAGGTACATGTTATTAAGGCACTACTACAAACTCAATTTTGATGACCATTTCCATAAGTATTGGTCCTACCTTCCAGGACAGCCATTGTTTTTTTGTTGTTGTATACATGTGTTACAGTTTGGCTTCAAAAAGAACCTAAACTAAACACATTTAATTATGTTTTATGGACTTCACCATTCATAGCAAGCTGAAGGATTTTTTCTAAAACTGAAATGAATATAAACCAACGCATGCCTGGGAAAGTAAAAAAGAATAGCACTGTGCTTCCAGTGGCTTCCAGTAAGAATGTATCAGGCTGTAACTGCTAGTCAACTCCCAGAGTGATGTCTTACTGTGTGTGTGACTCACCAGTAAATAGCCCCTGAACTGGTTATAGATGATGGCTGTCAGTAGGTTCATCAGGCAGTAGGTTCCTGCCAGGAAGCACAACAAAGTGCCTCAGAAACACTAAAAACTTTTTTTTGCTTTGACAAAAAACAAAATCTGCTGCATTGACACAGACTGTAATAATCACTGCTTACCAATTACGCTGAAGCTCACAAAGAAAATGGAGTAGCCTCTGTTCAGGGAGTAGGCAGGGATCATCACTGTGACAGGACAGAGAACTGTTGAAAAGAGCTCTTCACAGACACTATGAACAGACATGTGTGTTATGTGAGTGAGTGTGTACCATCAGGGTTGTTGGCTGTGGTGAGCAGCACCAGCAGAGACGTGAGAGAGCTGGAGAAGTCCTTGAAATGTAACTCCCACTCCCCGTTCCGCTTCGGATCCTGAACACAAAAACAGAAGGAGAGTGGCTAACCTTACTTTGTTCTACATACACTTTTATATAATACTGAAATGAGATGTAAAACATTTGGTTCCAGCCCCTCAATTTCATTATTTGCAGTCTTTCAGTTCCTCGAGACTAGGAGGTAGTTAAGTGGCAGCCATAATAAGAGATGTTCGTCACATAAAGATAATGCGGCAGCAGCTCAGTCGACTCTGCAGGGACTTGGTTTGGGAACCGAAGAATCCCCAGTTTGAGTCTTAATCGGCACTGCAAGATGTTCTTGAGCAAGGCACCAAACCTCCAACTGCTCATGGGCACTGGAACACAGCGGCCCCCTGCTTTGACACCTCTCCATTAGTGCATGTTTATAGGTCCTGTTTGTGCATGTGTTTATTTCAGGCCTGTGTGGGTAAGTGTATAATAACACCAGTGAAGAACGGAATTTCCCTTTGGGGATTACCATAGTGATCTTAATAAATGGAAAAGAGCTTCAGTGCTTCTCTAAGAATTTCCTATACTAATGCGACACAGCGGACCATTCTTTATGAAAGGACAGGAGACAGTGCTGTCCCACAATTCCTTGCATACGAAAAATGTAAAGTGCAAAGTTCAATGCTTATTCAGCATTTTCCATCTTATGCCATAACTGTAGTGCTCATACAGTATGTTATGAACCTTAAATATTATGTTTAACCAAAAGTGAACATCATATTGTAGATATGTAGTCCTAAAAGGTTATGCATATATTTCATAAATTATCACTTACAGTAATCAAAACATTCATACAATCATACTAGTGGGCAGGGGTTGAATTGTGCCGGGGCAGTCCGGGGACAATGCTCAGACGTCATCACCCTCACACATTTTTAACCATGCCTATATCATATGTTTACAAAAAACTATATGTATGTTAAAACTGTTCTCGTTATTAATAATCCGACCCCTCTTGTACCATGGAGCCCGTATCTTAAACCGTGCTATATGTATGTATGTTCATAAAGCTGACTTATGATCAGTCACAATAACACTGAATGTTATTATTCATTTAAGATGTAAATTAATTCCAGTTAAATGTTACTATTAAAAAGACGGTTCCTTTTGTAATACTGTCTCATTGTGTTGCATCAATGTGTGCCTTTGATACAGATACAGGAGCAGTTGCTTTAGGATTGAGCCCCCTTAAGCCCTGAAGGTTAACATAATGAGATCCTTGACCGCCCAGAGTTATTTGTTTTAACTCTGGTATATTTGACACGTTGAACCATTCTAAATTGTGGCGTTATTAGCAACTTCTGCTTACATGGTAACCATGGATATACTGACAACAGTCACTGGATCACTGCTGATCAGGAAGAAAATGACTTTTACAGGGTGTGACCACAATGACCTGAACTCACCTCGCTTTTAGCAAACAGCAGCATGCCGATCATGGTGAAGAGGCAGAGGTGGAGCGCCAGCAGCAAGATGACACTGCAGACAGGAGGACACACACACACACACACACACACACACACACACACACACACACACACACACACACACACACACACACACACACTCTTAAATAATATCAAATGTTGATGCTATGACCATTAGTTTGACTCATTTCAACTTTGTTTCTTAACAATCAGTACTACAATACCCATGAGCCTCAGTAGCTGTTACTATAGTCATAGGCCAGTCAGCAATACAACAAGTTTAGCAAACAAAACATAACCGAAAATGTTCCAAAAATGTGTCAACAGAATCTACATTTCTGTTTGAAGGAAAAAACATAAAAATGGAAGTCGTAATTGACTTTCCCTTTACATTTTTAATTATAAATAAATAGTCAATAAATAGTCACCTAACATGTCTTTTGACATTCTTGTCTGAATAACAAATCTTTAGAACCATATATAATCTGAAATAAATCCTTCTTATTGTTCAAGATAATGATTTTTGTATCAGTTGTCATCACATTAACTGTGATGACAACTGATACAAAAATGTGATCACTGGTCTGTGTGACTTGCTGACAAAGTATTTCATAATAAACACAATGGATCAGTGATCTATATTTACCGACAGCGAGCCATTGTGCACGTTTCACTGCTGCACATCCTGTGCATCAACCAAAACAGACACCGTGACATGGCAGTGACAGTCAGCAGCCACAATCCAGTCTCCGTAAATTCTCATTTATATTTTCACTCTTGGGCCTGAGCCCTGTCGGCTTCAACAAGTCAGATACCTGGCAATCTCTGGAAGAGTCCTCTTGATGCACTTCAGCGTCTTTTTCATCAGGGAAGAGTTCTGCAGGAGGAAGAAGGGCCGGAGGAGCCGCCGCACTCTAAGTCTCTGACAAACAGAGAAAAGACAAGATCCCTTTTTAATGCAGTATGATTAATGATTCATTTAATTCACTACTTCTCAACACAGAGTATGCTTAGGAATTGATTTGGGAGTTTGAACTCAACAAGTCTAACTCTGTACATACAGTATATGGATATAAGTGTTCTTTAAAAATCACCAGCTCAGTTTAGTTGAAGTGTATAGGCAAATATATATACTAGACTCCAAATTCTGCTTCGATGTTTTAAGAGCTGCACTGTATATTTACAATATACAACATTTGATATCCTTTACTATACTGCCGCTGCTACTTTTCATTCATACAGATATGTTTCTTTAACAGAGCAGTTGTATGCTCTTGACCTTGCCTCTGAGACTTATGTATAACATCTTATGTTTAAAGCACTCTGGGGTCATCAGAGCCACCAGTGAAGAATCACAAGACTTGCACCTGCAGAAGGTCCTCATGTCCAAATAGATGGTCATTTCAACAAGGCATTATTTTTGATAAATCGACAAGCTATTTGAAATATAACAAGATAATTTCTTTACTGAAAAAAGAAATTGAGGTGTAGGCAGGAACATTAGAATAATTGTAACCCTAGCTCAAATACTCTGCCAACATGGGTTGATGTGAAAAGCAGCAGGACCTCTGTCAGTCAATAGGTCTCTACTTGGTTAGCTAGCCTTTCATTTGTGTTCATAATGAGAGTGGACAACAGTCTTATTTGTACTCTGCCAATAATCTCTATACAGCTACAGCCAGAGGTTAAAACTCCAGCCTTTCTTTTCCCACACACTAAACAAGTTTAGGATGTACTCCTGTATAACCACATGGTCTCTGAATGCTTCTGCTGGACGTTGTGCTGCACTCCTCTTGGCAGAACATGCTTACCTCATCACACACCATGCTGACAGAGAGCACCCAGTCGATGATGGAGAACACAATGACTGCTGTGTAGGCGATCAGCCATTTGTTCTTTCTGAATTCCTCCCAGCCAATCAGGTAGCTCTGAGGACAAAACACATGATGTGAAGCAGTGGTTCAAACGGACCAATAACGAGGCGGTAAGGCCCTGATACACCAGGCCGAAATTGGCCGTTTTCGTTAGTCGGACAACGAAGCATGCCCTGTCGACCAAACTCAATTTGGTGTGTCCTGCACCGTCGGCCGTGACACGCCTTATTTGGCCTTTCATGGCCGACGCACGGCTGATTCAACATGTTGATCGGCCGTGCGTCGGCCACAGGCAGTCGGACAAAGAAATCATTCTGATTGGCTGTTCAGATAGCGAATGCGAATCAGTGCATGAGAAGCGAAACGGTTGCTTGAGAATGTCTTCCACAAGCAACACTCCAATGGCTGATAGCTCCAGTACCGCACAAAACGTGTTTTCGATGGACGAGAGTGAAAATGGAATGCACACACTATTTGTTGTTTGTTTATATCACGTAGTCTGTTCCAGTTGTTGCCTCTTTTGAATGACGAATACACACTACCGTCGCCTGCTGGTAAGGAGAGTTATTGCCACTCACGCATGCGCAATTCGTACGTGCTCGGCTGAAGTCTTTGCGGTGTGTTCCAGTGCGACACATGGCCAAGACGCAGGAGAACACTCCGACGCAAAAGTCAGCGTCGGCATCGGCGAGTTCTCTGGTGACTGCTTGGTGTGTCAGGGCTTTTAAGTTGCACAATTTGGAAAAAATAACTAATTGCAATAATTTTAACTGACATGATTTGAGACTTGATGACTTGAAAACATATATACATACATATTTCCATTAGCAAATATTGTGCTTACTCAATTTGAATACTGTATTCCATATTGCAATTTCAATAACATCTAGATAGATTGTGCAGCCTTAAAGGTAATAACTATTATTTGGAAACATCACATATGATCCATGTCAGGGATGATCCTGGAGAGGTTCCCCCCACCCGGCTTACCTTCACAGCGAGGTCCAGACAGAAGATGAGGAGGCAGAGCATCTCGAAGCTCTCAGTGAAGCCGCAGGGGGGCTGCCAGGCGGGGGAGCGGAACCGGGGGTCCGAGGAGATGGACAGGGAGGAGGGCCGCTCCACAAACGCCAGCAACAACAACACCGCAATGGTGAGGCCCAGGAACCTGGTGATGTAGGCATTGTAGAAAAAAACGTTTCATTTACAAATGTAAACCTCACAAGATAATACATACGACTCCAAATGGTGCTTTCTCAAGTTAAACTCCTCAAAACAGTGTTGGCATATTGTTAACCCTGATCCTCCCATCTGAGGTACCCACATACCCACTGTCATATCTCACAGGGGCTTACCCCTTTTACATTTGCATTACACTTTCGAGGACATTGTCAAAATGACCAATATCTAGAAAATGTATGGGAATCCTAGGGGAAACAGTTCTAATTCAGTTTTATTAGATGAAGTAGAATAGATAGCTAAATGTTTGCTTCATCAAAATGACTGACACAGATGCAGCAGACACCGACTTCTAACTGTCTAACCTTCCCACAATAATAATACGATTTTATTTTTGCTTCAGATTTGATTAATTAAATAGCTAAAACTGATACATCATTACCTACAGTAGTTTATTTTTGTGTTTTAGCTATTTCAAAATCAATCTGAAATACAGAAAAAAAACACATTTGAAGGTGTAGACTTTAATTGTATAGACTTAAAAACTGAGAAGTAAGTGAAATAATCTATACATCTGTAGATATATATATAGGTTATATTAGTAAACATATATGAATGCCCAAATAAATGAATAGCCTGGCAACAAATAAAACAGATAGATAAGTAGATTTAGTTTAGTAGTCATCTTTTTCCAAAATGGTTTCTTTTTCGTAATCAGTCTCTCTCGTTAACTGTATTTTCAGAACACCTAAACACCTCATGACGATATACTCTATATCAGCAGAGATTTGCGTTAGAAATCACAGGAATTTATAGCAGGTAAAGCACAGGTGTTACGAATAGCAATAATGATGGTTCAGTTCTAGACAGGGTTCATACTGTATGACTTTTCCATGACTTCTCCATGACCTTTACCTAATTTTCCATGACCAAAAAAATAACTCTTTCTCAGCAGTACCACTGAAAAGGGTTTATTTCAACATGGAACAGGAAAATAGGGTCTGCTTATGAAACATGTTGTGCCTATCTAAAACAAATCTAATAGTAGGCTTACTAGCTACACGCTAAAGCAACTCAAATCTCTCACCAGCAAAATACCTCAACAGTTTAATGCCATTTTACATTTCATTAATATACGATACAGTATTTATTATCATTATAGTATTACTATTTCGGCGATTAGATAAAATATAAATTATATTTGATGCAACTTGAGTTACATTTCCA
>NW_011357969.1:0-2975 GCF_000735185.1 Notothenia coriiceps | reverse complement strand
AGTCCTGATGCTCTTCTAGGTAATCACACATCCTGTCATGTTCACAGCTACAGTTGATACCTTTGATATCATGTTACTCTCATGTTGGAAGAGGACATTCAGTGTTTTCCCAACAGTAAGGGAGGAGATGAGTGAGTACCTGATGACCAGGTCGTGGTCCTTCACCAGAGAGTCCAGGTGTCCCTCCTGACTGCCTGCGTCCAGCATCACGGGGATGGTGTTGGGATATTTCTCCGCCAGCTCCTCCGCCTGCCGCAGCATCATCGACGCTGAGAGGTAAACCACAACAAAAAAATTCAATGGACGGTCTTATATTCTTTCTTATTGGACATTTTTCACATCTCCTTTCAGAAATGTTTGGGACATTTGTTTGCATCGTCTTTGGAAAAAACTTTTCCACGTTTTTCACATAATTATCTGAATTTCTTTTAGCTATTTGATGGACCCTTTTTCAGACAATTTTTATTTTTAAGGATTTCTTTTACATTTTTTCTGTTATTTCTAAGACTTATTTTTAAGGATTCTTTTTCAGCATTTTAATGTTTTTTTTAATGTTGTTTAAAGTGGACCTATCATGCCATTGTTAGGCAATAGCATAGGTCTCAGATATATACAAATATATAAAAAACATGTCTATGAAGTGTTTTGCTCAAAATACCAAACAGATCAACCAATCTAGCCATGCCTCATATCCCTCTATTTCACTTCCTGTTTCAAAAGTGCTGATTTTGGGAATAAAGCTTTAAAAAAAATTAATAAAAAAAATTGATACAAAATAAAAAAGGAGGGGTCTGAGCTCATGCGGGACCCGGCAGCTACTGTCTAAACTAAATGCTGCCGTGATGAAACCATATCATGGATTATCAAGGATTATTTCTGAAACAGTATGGAGCTCAAAGGCTTTCTCTCTTGCCGGTTATACCACAAGGTGAGTTCCTTTTTATTTCCTGCTTCTTCACACACATGCTCTCCAGTACAGGTTAGCTCTGAGTGTTAGCGATGCTAATGTAAACACCGACCATATTACGTCCCAAAAAGTCGGGCATTGTTTCTGATAGGGCCGTGGGTCCACATTTCAGATATTACGTCATATCGGACGCAAATCTGGATCAGCTCCGTTGTTCCCCGTTTTTAGAGATTTGGGTACGGAGGAAAAGAGAGAGGGTTTTATTTTCCCCGACACACCGGGGACACATCTTTATGTATAAAAGACATCAAAAAGTGCATTTTGCATGATAGGTCCCCTTTAATGTTGTGATATGAATCAGTTTTTGTACATTATTCACGTATTCTATCAGAAAATGTTCCCTCATTGTTCGCATGATCCTTTGGAGATTTACCACGTAAATTCTGATATTTTCCACATAGTGACTTTTTAAATATAGTTTCTTTCCATTTCGTCCAAATAATTTAAAGTAATTTTTCCACATGATTCTCAAACATCTTTAAAACTCGTTTCCAGGTATTTTTCACACATTTTTGGGATATTTAAAGAAAAATAACAGCGTTTTTCGACTGTTTAAGGTTGTGCTCATTCCAACTCCTTTACATACTATTGGCTAGTTTAATCTGCAGTAAAGCATCATATTCTATAACCTCATCACACGTGTGTAGCTTTGTCCAGTAAGCACCACGTATCTCTAAAAAGTCACCGTTTCATTTCTCAGAAAGACTGTTTTCAGCTTTCTGACGATGCTCATCCAGGATCCTTCTGAAAGACTTTGAGTTGTTTATGTTTCCAGAGTCTGTCAGAGGAACTCACCCACAGTGACCTGAGTGGTCTTGTCTCGGGTCAGATACTCCACAACGGGTCCGGAGACGTACCCCGACCCGAGCAGCAGAACGCGTCTCATCCCCGTCTTCTTCATGATCTGAGCCTTCTCTCTGCAGGACGTCACACACACACACACACACCGACTCAGAGACACATCATAACACACTGAGACCCACTGATGCATCATTATGAGGTCACTGTGTATCCATTTAACAGAGTTTAAAGGAATATTTCACCCAAGTTGTTGATTAATCAGACACTCAATAGAGCGGTGCAGTGACGAGTCCTAAAACCCGGAAGCGAGTTAGCATTTCACCACTTCCTGTTCCCTCGTCTCAGAGCCAATGGGATCTCTCCATAGGATTTTGGAAAATAGCTGGAAATAAGGTCTGTGGTTGAGACACATTGAAGAGACGGATCACGTTTTGTTCTACGACATTAAATCCATCAGCAGTGACCCCACTGGTGATTTCTGAAGAGTTGACGTGGCTGAAAAACGATGGTTGTTAGGACTACAGAAGTTGTGGAGACCGTTGTACGTCATTACGCCGAACACGTAAACACTCCTCTAAGTGTGTTTGCCCTGTTCTGCTTGAAAGCAAGTACCTGCCTCCTGCAGACTGTTCAAACAAACGCTTCAACTTGTACCATTTAGAATCTGTATGTTTGAATATGGATCTGAAGTTGGCGTGACGTTGAAGTCGTGCTGCTGGACTCGGCTGTAGTTCCTTTATAGCAAAACGTTAGCATTTTGCTTCTGGCCATTAGATTTATGATTAGAACATTATAAAAGTAGGGTAGACATGTGGAGATTATCCGGCTGAACAAAACGTACATTTATCAAACAGGTTCCTTTTCCACAGACCTTATTTCCAGCTGTTTTCCAAATTCCTATGGAGAAATCCTGTTGCTTTTTTGTCGAGGGAACCGGCAGCTTCCTTCCGGGTAAATACGTCATCCCTGCACCGCTCTATTCTGTCCTTTTTACTGCAATGTATTCTTATTGTCCTCTTATTTATCCTCCGTTCCTTTCTCCATAACTCTAAAATCGACTTCTCCTTGAAATGTTTCATCTAAATTACATAACTTCCCTTCCTCCCTCATCCTCGTGTGAATCAAACTTGGCTCCTTGATATGCAAAAAACGGTCAAATTCACACGATCACATAAGAGTTGTCTGCTCTGCTTCTTTTGATCGGCTA
>NW_011357968.1:0-3436 GCF_000735185.1 Notothenia coriiceps | reverse complement strand
CCCCCCCCCCCCCAACCCAACACCCTAAAAAAAGACAGGACCATCAGTGGCATGGCGGCCCTCCCCTTATTTCCCCTGTCAGGCTTCTTGGGCAGCTGGAGCCAGTAGAGGACTCTCTGACTCACCACCAGTCTACCAAAGCATCTTTTCTCTGAAGGAACTTAATGGAGGGAAGTCAATGACAAGATCAACAACATAAGGAACATTTGAAAGTACAAAAAAGGGGGTTAAAGTGCAAGAGATTTAAGAGTTTGACGACTCCTCGAACGAGCGAAGGACCATGAGTACCTTTGGGTACCGTAAGGAGCCGAAGAAGAACGAGGAGGTGGACGAGGACGAGCTGCTGGCCACTCTGTCCTCCGAGGAGCTGCAGGAGCTGGAGAGGGAGCTGGCCGTCCTCGATGACAACGTCCCCATCGGCCTGAGGCAGAAAGACCAGACCGCCAAGATCCCAACTGGGACCTTCGATAGGGACGCTTTGATGAAATACTGGGAGGACGAGAACAAGAAGCTGGTGGAGGACGAGAGGATGGAGGACAGACAGGTGAGAGGAGACATCAATACTCTGACCGCAAATCAGTCTATAACAAGCAAGGGGTTGTTTAAAAAAGGGTCCCTGTTTGCACCATGCATCTGTAACTTAAGTTAACTAAATGAATGTAATGGGTTATCCTTTTGTCATCTCTGATTGATGGTCTATAGATCTCAATCTAAAGAAATACATAATAACAAATGAGTTGATATGTAAAGTATGAGTAATATAGATCTGCAAAGTAAATACTTAAGTTCCTCTACATTTCTAAATGTAGTTAGTTGCATCACACTATGAAGGGAAACCTAACTGAAAACATATTTTAATGTGTTTTTGTATTCATTGATGAAACAAGCTTTATTTCTTTTTTTTAAATCTGTATTTCCAGATAATATTGGAGCAATAACATGTGCAGTATTTTAAGTAATGCACAGATTTGAGTGACAAGTCTTAACAGTCTCACTCTGACAAAATAAGACTCATCTAGATCAACACCCTGACAGCCCTTTGGGAGAAAAAAACGAAACAGATTCAGTTTCAGTTTGGGATTTAAGGAGCACTCCAACTATTTTTCACATGCAGATCAGTTTACTCGTCATGATTGCTCCTTTTCATCCTGTGAAAACCGTTGTTTGGCGTCCTTAGAGAACCTGCAGGAGGAAATCGTGGCTTAAAGACTAGAAGCTATTAGGCAGGTGTGGAGTTTGAAAGACGGTATCCAAATGTAGGATTGTTTTTGGAGCTTATCCCAAAATAGGGACTGAAAGCCAACGTATCTGAGCCTTTGTTGCCTCTTTTTGTAGTTTCATCAAAAGTACTCAAAATGGTTAAAGCTTGACATCACTGTATGCATGAGCAGTTTAATGTGAAATGTTACATATTGGGCCAAAATTAATATCATTTTCATGTGAAGCCTTTTGCTTTCTGACCAAAGGGTCCTGATGGCGTCCTCTATCGGTTCAGATGCATGTTTACCATTTCTTTAAAACGTGTGGGTGGAAAACAGTCTAAAAATATAGACTGTCAGAGAAATGCAAATGCCAGCTTTAATGACTGTCTGCAAGCAGTGGAAAGGGTTCTTAATTAAAAGTCAGAGGCTGGCAAATGTCAGGGTTTGACCTCATTTTCTGTCCTGTTATTGTGTGCAGGAGGGACGCCAAGATAAGAGCAGAGGGGAAGGAGAGACAGTGACCACCGACACCCCCGGCAAGACTCCAGACAGCGACAGGAAGAAGATGTCACCAAAGGGGAAGAGAGCACAGAATGTGTCAAGCGAAAACGATGCAAAGGAAGATCAAACAGAAAAGAAAGATGAGTGTAAAAAGGAGGCTCCAATCAGGATTAAATGTCCTCTGAAGAACGGTCTGTCAAAAGTCTCAAAGGGTGAATTGAAGACGACTGAAACCACAGAACAAAACCCAAACACAATTTCCGACAGAGCGAGTGGGAACACGATTGTAATCGATGAAACTCTGAAGCAGATCCTGAGTAACGACCCCTCCGTAAGTGAAGTCAACCTCAACAACATTGAAGATATTTCCCAGGAGACCTTGCTTCGTTTCCCAGAGGCCCTTTGCACAAACACTCATGTCCACGTGTTCAGCCTCGCCAACACCCACGCCGACGACCGGGTTGCCTTCGCCGTCTCCAAGATGCTCCGTGAGAACCGCTTCATCAGAAACCTGAACATCGAGTCCAACTTTGTGTCTGGTCAGGGCATCCTGGCTCTGATAGCAGCGCTGCAACACAACCAGAGCCTCGTGGAGCTCCGATTCCACAACCAGAGGCACATTTGCGGGGGGAAAGTGGAGATGGAAATGGTCCAGTTGCTGAGGGAAAACACAACCCTGCTGAAGCTTGGATACCAGTTCGACCTTCCTGGGCCGAGAATGACGTCGACCAGCATCCTGACACGCAACCAGGACCAGCAGAGACAGAGGAGGCTCCAAGAGAAGAAGGAACACAGTCCTCCAGAGGTCCCGGGACAAGGTCTATCTGCAGAAAACACACTTCCAAACAAGCCATCACAATCTTCTAAGACTGTCGAAAAGCAGAACAGAAATCCCCCCCTTCCTCCTCCTCCTCCTCCTCCTCCTCCTCCTCCTCCTCCTCCTCCTCCTTCTTTAGCAGTGCCTACGAGGAAGATATCCGAAATGGTCAAACAGCACGAATTCTCAAACAACACAAAGACGCAGTCAAACCAAAAGAAGACAAAGACGAAGAAGCTCAAGAATGGCGCCAATGAAAAGGAGAGCGCAGATATTTTCAAAGACCTGAAGAACACCTTGAAGCCGTCCATCCAGAACAGACGAGACGAACCGACACACCTGCCGCCGCCTCAAAGGTCAGGCCGCGACGACCTGATGGCAGCGATCCGTGGGAGCAGCATCGGGTCCTTAAAAAGGGTAAGACTTCCCCATCTTTGTTTGAAGTATTTCGTATCCTGGAGTGATAGCATCGGAGACATGGTTTAGCCTCCAAAAGCCATTAGACCCCCTCAATGTGAAAGCCTGCTGTCACCAGAGGACAGCTTCTGTCATTCCTGGAGTCTCTCTCATGTTAAAAATAGTTTGACTTCTTCACCGCTGTATGATAAGACTGATGGCTTCTGGGAAGAGAGCAGATGAGTGTTATTCAGATTCTTTAGAGTGTTTAAGACAATGTAATCTGGTCCAAAGTGTTTTAAAGAACTAAAGGAATTAAAGGTGGGATAGGTAAGTTTGAGAAACCGGCTCGAGATACACTTAAGCAATAGCTCACGACAGGCCGTGGTATATGCTCATTATATCACAGCTAAGGGGGTTGTCGACCCTCCGCTTCGCGCCGGGCCGAACCACGCCCCTTAGGCCTGTCGTGAGCTATTGCTTAAGTATAAATAATGTAATTACAATAATATCCTTCTTT
>NW_011357967.1:0-2560 GCF_000735185.1 Notothenia coriiceps | reverse complement strand
GGGTTACTGCGGGGGGAGGGGGGATCGACCTGTATCCACTGACAACTCTAATGGAGACGTCCACTGTGAGTTACTAATGAAACCAGAGCTCATGCCAATCTAATTAACATTATTTCCATGTAGGCATGAGCTAAGAATAAAACTGCATAGTGAGATTAAACTGTATCTACAGTAGATACTTAGAGCATTTTTAAACAAGCGCAACAGCTTAATGAGAAAGTGACTTAGAAAATTAATTTCATTTGAAATAAAAACTAGTACATTTTTCCCCCAAAACTTGAATCTGCATTTTCTCCTTTATGTCTCTTTCTGTGGACACACAGTCAGTGTAGAACAGGATTGATTATTTGTTTTATAAAGGAGGGTGAAAATGATTGAGCTTTAATTGTTGGAATTTAATAATTGATTTGATGAATGTCATTATTTATAAATGTGAATATGTGTTTACTGATTGTGTAATAAGTAGTGGAAAAGTACAAGAATGGAGAAATGTATGTCTGCCAATCAGAGGAACAAGATACCTAACCCAAACTTCTCTTGGTTAGTAGGCATGTATACTGTATCAAGGAGTATGTAAGCTTTGGATAAAAGAGAAATACAGAGTGCCAAATGACTGACTGCCTGATGATAGTAAAACGTTCAGATGGTACCTTGGATAAGATATCAGGGTAGTGCTACAGAGCAACAGGCCAAAAGTAGCTGAAGCACCTACACATTCACGGTTTGATTCGATGTGTCATACAAAAGCATGAGTTGCGACCTATCGTGGTTCAATCTCCCATAACAAGCTTTAAAGGAGTTTGGTTTACTCCTCTGGACAGACCATATCTGAGGATAACATTGGCTGACTTTGATTGTTATGAGACAGAGTAGGGAAGCATCAGGAATTACTTTTTGTTTCGGTAAAACAACAAGAACACTGAGAGGATTGACCAGTCACAAGCAGTTGTGGATTAGGACAATTGAAGATCCTTTGTTCACTCTGCCAGCAAGGACTGAGGACTTTGAAATACTTTGTGGATCGTGGATAAAATCACAGGATTTTCCTCAGTTTGGCAGTAAAGTAGGGATTCCACACACAGGGAATCTTTCTCTCCTTCTTTCAACAGTAATACTGGACTGCTCACATTCAGTTCATTTAATACAGCTTTTACATGTTATTAAGGTCTTGTGAATCAATATTTGTAAGTAATCAAATCAATTGTTATTTTTGGGTTATAAACAACTAAATGCTGCAAAAGATTTATAATCAGAAATCAAAGTTAAAGGTCCCTTTTATGCATAGTGCACTTTTTCATTTCTTTTAAACATAAATATGTTTAAATATTAAACATAAGCCCTCCTTTTCCCCCCATTTCTCTAAAAAGGAAAGAGTTTGCATATTGAACGAGGTAGCGCTACGTAACCATGGTCAAACCATAGACTGTAAATACGTACACTGTAAAGCTAATCTCCAAAATTGTAAGCCTTGGCATTACAAACCTTTTGCTGAAAATAACTTTCCCTTTGAGTTTATTCTTCTTACGTTTTGTGATTTAGAGAAAAGTGAAATAAATGTTTTTAGAATATTAAAAGTGTTTCCAAGTAGATCTGCTTCAAGCATCCATGCATCCAACTCTTTACACTGATTAAAAACGAGTCAATTCTACAGCAAATTGCGTCTGTCATGTTTTAAAGTGCCTCTCAGTGCAGTTGTCTCAGTCAGGTGGGCCAGTTGATGTTGATATTTTCTTTCTATTTCTTTACACAAGTTCCACTGAAAACAGGGCAAAACAAAATCAACAATAATGTGTTGAGATATTTGCTGAGGTTGTTGTTATGCTCTGGGTAAAGTCTCTCAGCATTTGGCCATAACCATTTTATAGCCCAGTACATTCAACTTCCATCTCAATCAATTAGTATTTTCAACTTGAAAGTTAGTTATAGCTGCAGTATCTGAATCTTAATATAGGATAGAAAACGATATACTTTATTGTCCCCGTAAGGAAATATATGAGAGGCCGTCTAGCTCACAACTCATACTTGGTCTTACAAACAATATCAGAATCTCACATGTACACCACCAGACTCTTTCACACTCTCTCCCGCTTATCCGTGGTCGGGTCGCGGAGGTAGCAGTTCCAGCAGAGAGCCCCAAACTTTATTTTCCCTGGCCACATCAACCAGCTCTGACTGGGGGATCCCAAGGCGCTCCCAGGCCAGCGAAGAGATATAATCCCTCCATCTGGTTCTAGGTCTACCCCTTGGTCTCTTCCCAGCTGGACGTGCCTGGAACACCTCCCTAGGGAGGCGCCCAGGTGGCATCCTAACTAGGTGCCCGAACCACCTGAACTGGCTCCTTTCGACGTGAAGGAGGAGCGGTTCAACTCCGAGTCCCTCCCGGATGACCGAACTTCTCACCTTATCCCTAAGGGAGACACCAGCCACCCTGACGGAGAAAACCCATCTCGGCCGCTTGTACCCGCGATCTCGTTCTTTCGGTCATGACCCATCCTTCATGACCATAGGTGAGGGTAGGAACGAAAATGGCGCGGTAGACAGAGAGCTTTGCCTTCTGGCT
>NW_011357966.1:7951-18377 GCF_000735185.1 Notothenia coriiceps | reverse complement strand
AAGCAGTCCTGAAGAACCATCATCGCAGGCAAACAAAAAAGACAAATATATTTTGTCGAACTGATTGCCTGTGACAAGGTAACCGGTAATTGTTTGTGTAGCACTCCCGATCCTTTGCAGGGGATGCTCACCACGGACAGCAGAACAGACAGGAATCCAGTAGACTTCTCAGGATGACTAGAAATCTTCTCACCGTCCAAGACAGTCAAAAGGCACAGCAGAGCCACGATAGTGGCCATTTCCCCAGGCCAGCACAGCATCCACGATATTCCCTTCCCCTTATGAAGTGAAGCGGCGTCACTCACCGAGCCCGGTGCACTGGAGGTGGGAGGCCCGGAGATGAAGGGCTGAAGAAAGACAGCAGGCCTCGCCGTTGAATCCTTCAGATCCCAAAGCCAGATATATCCGGCGTGGAGGCGCACCGGTCTCACCGCGATGTCTCAGGGGTAGAAAACTCCACTGCACAGCAGCCCGGCGCTCCTTTCCCACCGCAATGTCTCCAAGGTGGATAAACTCCTCCGCACAGCAGCTTAGCGTGGCGGCTCTCCTGAGCACAGAAACACCGGAAAGGCGAAAGCAGGCCCCGGCCCGAGCGTGGAGGTGCTGCGGTCTCCGCGAATATCTCCGTGGTAAATGATCAACAGCACAGCACAGCAGCACACGAGTAGTGTGTACAATAAAAGAAGACTAAAGAAAGTGTCCCTTTCCTTCCAAAAGGTTTACCTTAAGGCATGTCTACGTTATGTTAGTAGTTTATGATAAAAGTTAAATAATGTGTAATGAAATATCAGTGTTTGTTGCTGTGGGCTTCATAAGTCACATAAACCTGTGAATGTCCTCACAAGTAGCATTCAAATTAGGTCTCTGCAAAATATAGCCTTTAACAAAAGCCTTAACAAATGATTGCCTACTTTGGAGTACTTGGTCTCGAGGACTTTGGGAAAGGCATTTCCACATTCAGCAAGTCCTGATCCATCCTATAAACAGGTATATATGTGTATATGGGATCTATTGTCACAGAACATGCAGTAGAGCTTATCAACACTTGTTTGAGCTGAACATACACTGTTCTGAATGAATCACTGCTCAGCAGAGGGACCCTTGCTTGAACACGCACACACACACACCATGCATTATGTTGTAGGACAAGATGTGTGAAAAACATCTGAATTCTGTCTGAATTATAATGAAGTGAATCTAATCGTTTTTCCCCACGAGCAACATCTGAAGGTGCAGCAGCATCCTGCAGAATGCACCACTCTGAAACTGAGTCCGAATGAAGGTGTCTAGTGTGAGCTCATGTTTGGGCCTACTCATTAAATGCAGTTTTTAACGTAGATCACTTTATGTGCAGCTGTGGACCAGGAGGGAGACTGCTTATCTACTAATCACAAGGTTGCTTGTTTGATCCTCAGCCCCTGCAGTCAACAGTCGATGTATCAAGATGCCTAAGAAGTTTCTCGCAAGTTTTAATAAAAAACATTTGCAAATCATTCTGTGCAAATAACATAACAACATAGATTTATTATCACTATTTATTAAACCCTGCACTTCATACATGTATATTTGTGCATGCTTTGATACGGTAAATTAACTATATTTATATAGTGCTCTATTCAGTCTTGACAGCTCCTCAAGGCAACTTGGTATTGAAAATATTGCCCAAGGACACATCGGCATGTTGACTGAAGGTCCAAACCCACAACCTCCTGATTGAAGGACAACCACACGACTTCACACACATTCACCAAATTTGTGTTTGGGTTCTTGGTTCTTATGATACTTATTATTGTTATATAATTGCTTGATATTTCCCTTGAATTACTCAAAACATGATTTTGAAATCAAGTTTGGAGACGTCTACTACAGAAACGACTTCTGTTTTTCCTGCTTCAGACTCAGCTGTGTATCTTGTTTCAAAAGACAAATGCCCATCTGCTCCGTATCCCTGATTGGTGTTGACGAGACGTTTAAAGAGGAATAACCCTCCCGATATCCCACAATGGTGGATTTATGTAATTTGAATTCGTTTTTTTTGTAATTGGAATTCGGTTTTGTAATTGGAATTCGGTTTCTTTCGACACATTCTTGCTCTCGACTCATCAAATGCGACAGCTGGGTCAGTGTCCTGCGCTTCAAACTACGCGCTACGCACTCCTTTGGCTTTATTGTTGGATCTTTCAGAGACACTGTTTCATTCTCCACTCCTCATACAGCCTTTACAAAATAAACTTCCAATGTATCTAAAGGTTAGGTTAACCCTAACGCTAGCAAAATAAGTTGGTTAGGTTTAGGTAAAGATTGTGTTTTTTGCTAAATTTCAGTATGTAAGTTGCATATCAAAAGTAAGGCAAAATAAGTCAGTTCTGTACGGCAGCAAATATGACTTCCAACATTCTTCATGACCAAAAGCACAGCTAGACCACATGTTCATTCCTAAACCATTTTCTCTGTGTTTTAAACACACGGGGTAATCAGTGAAATCTTTGTTTTTAATTGTTACATTTTCAAATAACAAACCCAATCTTCCCAAAATAGGATGCAATATGTTTTTCCCAAAAGAAAAGCAAAACATAATTCATGTAGTAGAGCAGCGGTCCCTAACCTTTTTTGAGCCATGGATCGGTTTAATGTAAGACAATATTTTCAAGGACCATCTTTCAAAGTTTGGGGGGACACAGGGTTAAAGTGCTGCTGGAGCGCACCTTTTTTCTGAGGAAAACCAACATTTGCAGCAACCATAATGCGCCTTTCACATTGGCCGTTGTTGCGTGCTTTTCATGTTTTATTGATTTAAAAAATAGTTGTGCTTTGATATAGTGTATTTCTGGTATATTCATTTTAATGTCACCTCATATACTCGTGTGTGTTAAATTTGAAGGGACAAAGTACATTTGTCCTCTTTTAAATATAGCGCAATAGTCTTTTCTTCCACTTTTATGTGTAATCAAAAGGGTGGTTTTTTGGCTATCTGTGGTTAGGCATAATACAAATGACCTTTGACATCTGCTTTGCAGTTCCCAGACCTCTAAAGAGGCCCTGAGTCTCTGAATTCCTCTGTTAATTGCTAAAACTATTATTGATTAAGCCAAAGGGGGTTTTCCTCAAATATAATGCAGTTAAAGTCCTGTTAATTAGTGATTCATGTCCACGATAAGGATGTTGGGGTGTTGAAATGTACGTGCGTTTCCTGCAAGACTCTTATCAGATCAGGAGATGATTGGGTCACACACAAGTTAGAGAGACAATGGTCCTTCTGATTCTAAAGTAAGCTGACTTTGGGGTGAAGGGAAGTTCAGGGAAGGCCTTAGGCCATGGGAACAGTTAAGCTTTGTTATTTACCTAATCCTAAAATGTCATGAGACGATGACGTTTGGATATTTACAAATATGGCTTTCAGAGGGGAAAACAGGTGACTGTTGTGTGATAAGATATGTGTTCATTTATGTTAAAGAGTCCTCTGTCTGTAAAATTATACTACTCCAAATCATTGATTTGGGGACTGCCTGAGGGCAGAGGGACAGAAATGCACGCACGCACGCACGCACGCACACACACACACACACACACACACGCACAGAAGAAACAGATGGAATCAACAACTGCTGACTCACTGCCTGGGGTCCCGCCCAGAAGTGAAACCGACCAATGGAACACTGCCAACTCACTGGCTAGCTCGCTCAGAAGTGAACTCGCCAATAACAAATAGCTAGGGAAGAGCAAGCGATAAAACTCCTCCCCATATGTGTATAAATGTTGTGATGATTTTGAGGATCGGCGCTCTTGTTTCTGACTGGCTGTCGTGGTACGTATATCACACGGTGGTAGAACCTCTGCTCTGTGGTTTATCCGTCAGTTGTTTCCAGTGAGAATTTAGTTTTTTAAAGTTTGTTGTGAAAACAAAATACTGTTTCCCTACAGACCTCAGTCCTCAGGTGAGAACATGATGAGCTGTTTCAAGTTACTTTATACCATACTGAAAATTACGTACATTTCTGTTATTTTATGGAAGTTTTAGAATAAATAGTTTGTTAAGTTGTGTTCTTTAAACACATACATTTAGCCTCTTAGAAGAGTGATTTTTCTTTTTTCACATTCCTAACAAGGTGAGAACATTCACAGATGAAACATTAAAACAAGAAGTTATAATTAAGGGTTTGATTAGAGCGGTGGTGGCAAAGTCTCTAGGGACTTGGCTTGGGAACCGGAAGGCACCGGTTCAAGTCCCAAAAAAAACAGCCCACTGCTCCTAACACTAGGATGGGCCAAAGCAGAATGGACATGTCCCCTCTGTGGGACGATTATGGGTATATTAAATACGAAACTTGAGACTCTTGGATTGTAGAAACTAAAGTCGACTTTATCTTTTTTCTTCTCAGAGAAGAAGAAACAGATGGATGAAATCAACGTGAGTTTTTACAACTAAATACTGAACTGTTTTTACACTCTCTTCATTGTAAACTGTAAACATAGAAGAAGACAGAAATAAACAGCAGAAGAGAAGTGGATGCAACTATTAGATAAGTAAGTAAAGTTTATTTATAAAGCGCTTTTCACAGACAAAGTCACAAAGTGCTTGACAAAACAATAAGACATCCATATAGGAGGCGTACAATGATCAATGAACCCACATGTTAAGAAGTCATAAAAGCACCAGAGCATAATGTAAGACACAATAAAAACACAATAAAACAAAACTTACAAATGAAATTTAAAACATATAAACATGGACATATAATGCGGTTCATTACAGACACAAAGTACAGCCTCCAAAGAGACCATAGATCTGAATCAACACCTCTTTGACACTGTCTGTAACAACTGAACATGATGAGTTCAGTTTAAAGGACTGATTCTCCTGAATTACATCATCATGTACTGGATTTCTCCCTTGACCTATAGTGGCTGCATGTCATATTTGCAAAAAATATGACTTGTGGGGTTCCTCAAGGCTCCATCCTGGGGCCTCTTCTCTTTAACTGCTGCAGTATTTCTTAATGCTCCTGCTGTTTTTCATTTTTCTAAAGCACTTTGAAAGGCCTTGTGTTGAAATGTGNAGAGGACTCTTTAAAGTAAAGACACTACATAGTGATATACACCTGAACATCAGCAGGAGAGGACTCTTTAAAGTAGAGACACTACATACTGATATACACCTGAACATCAGCAGGAGAGGGCTCTTTAAATGAACTATGAAGAAACAGTTTGTAGCCCATTCAGGGTGGATCTCCTGGATATCTTAGTCAGGGGGGAAGAGGAAGCATGTCCTCCTCCCTTTTGCAGCTGTTCTCAGCATCTCCCCCCCTCCCTCCTCCCTCAGGACGCCACCAGCCTCACTGTTGTCAAGGGAGACCTGCAGATATGTGATCCGCTAGGTTTGCTTACACCTACTCTGGCCATGAGTTAATGAAGTGTACACACTCGTGGGGTTTTCTGGCAAACGCAGAGCGGCTCACACACACACACACACACACACACACACACACACACACACACACACACACACACACACACACACACACACACACACACACACACACACTCTCTCTCTCTCTCTCTCTCTCTCACACACACACACACACACACACACACACACACACACACACACACACACACACACACACACACACACACACACACACACACACACACACACACACACACACACACACACACACACACACACACACACACACACTGTGAAGCAACAGATGGAATCAACAACTGCTGACTCACTGCCTGGGGTCCCGCCCAGAAGTGAAACCGACCAATGGAACACTGCCAACTCACTGGCTAGCTCGCTCAGAAGTGAACTCGCGAATAACAAATAGCTAGGGAAGAGCAAGCGATAAAACTCCTCCCCACCTGTGTATAAATGTTGTGATGATTTTGAAGATCGGCGCTCTTGTTTTTGACTTGCCGTTCCTGAGACGTGTCTCACACGGTGGTAGAACCTGAGCCCGGAGTACTCTGCAGAGTGCTTCGTGATTTGGTGATTTGGTGATTGGGTGATGTATTTGTATGTTTTTGCCATTAAAGCAGATTATTGTTTAACCCTTATCCTGGTGTTTTGACTTTTCCTTCTTTTGAGAACCCGCTCATAGAGGAACGGCGCGAAGCAGAGATTCTGCCTCAACAGTACACATACAAGGACTTAGTGACATGTGTAATGTAAGGTGAGACATTATCAATATAAATACGCAAAACAGGTGATTGTCCTGTTTTTTTCCAGATCATTTTCCCACGTGTTCTCTGCTTGATTGCCCGTCTTTGGAATGCATGAGGGAGGCCCACCATGTCTGTGACTTATATGCCCACCAATGACTTTAAAATACCGTCAAACATAAGACCTCACCCAAGTATTATGATATGTCTCATTAAAGATCACCTAAATCTGTTTGTAGGGCCAATAGCGCATAAAGTGCCAGCAATATACCCAAAAAGAATATATAACCAAAACATGTCTATGAAGTGTTGCGTCAAATACCCAACAACACACCCCCCATATCCACCATGCCCTCAAAATCCCTCGCTATTTCAAACTCCTGTCAAGTGCTGATTTTGTATACCCAAGCCTTTATAAAAAGGAGGGTCGACCCCTCAATAGCGGCAGACCCCGGCACCCGCCGATACTCGTTTCCCANTAGACCTAGGACCAGGTGGAGGGATTATATCTCTTCGCTGGCCTGGGAGCGCCTTGGGACCCCCCAGTCAGAGCTGGTTGATGAGGGGAAAGGAACGTTTGGGGCTCTCTGCTGGAACTGATACCTCCGAGACCCGACCACGGATAAGCGGGAGAAGATGGATGGATGGCAAACATTCTTTAGTTTCACACTTTCTGGTTCACATTGTGGCAAAATTAGCAAGATACGTGAAAAATAAGTAAAACTTTGGCATTAAAATAACTACAGAATTGACACGTTACCTAAAAGAGATGTCACCATTTGGGTAACAAGTAAAACAAGTAGCAAGTTAAGGTCAAAAAGTTCCTGAGATGGACGTTTATATGAAAATAAGTTAATATATGGGTAAGAAAGACTGCAAAAGTTAAGTGGTAAATTACATTAAAGAAATGACAACGTTTGGGTAAAAATAGAGAAGACACACATCAGAAAATACCCAGTAGAGATTTTCAGTTTTCAGGTCGCGCCAGATTTACTTACGGTTAGACAAAATAAACGGCTAAATTGGCATGTTATGTCAAAAATAAGTCAACGTTGTCGTTTAATTAACTACAGAATTGACACGTTACGTAAAAGACATGTCACCATTTACGTAAAAAATAAAACAAGTAGCAAGTTGAGGTCAAAAAGCTCCTGAGATGGACGTTTATATGAAAAATAAGTTAATATACTGTATGGGTAAAAATGACTACAAAAGTTAAGTGGTAAATTACGTTAAAGAAATGACAACGTTTGGGTAAAAACAGCTACAAAAGTGACAGGTTATGTAAAGTAAGAATATGAATTTAATGCCATGAAAGCTCACATACTTTCTGGTTCACATTGGGGTCAAATCTACACTCCGGATGCCTTGCTAAAAAACAAGACTCATCACCCTATCCTCATCCATCCACTCAAACACTGCAGACACAGAGAAGACACACATCAGAAAATATCCGGTAGAGATTTTCAGTTTTCAGGTCGCGCCAGATTTACTTCCCCCTCTTTGAAGCACTCTCACTCTCACTGTTAGCATGCAGTAATCCCCCCGCTGCATGACGGATGGGAAAGGTGCTAGCCAGCTACGCTAGCTGTTAAGCCTTAATACCCTGAGTATGAGTGAGCTAGCGTGGAGCTAATCAGTCTTAATGCCATGCATATGGAGTTAGCTCGGAGATGGCTAGCCAGCGTAGCATCGGCTAATCCCAGCGGCTACAGGAAACAGCTCAAATCCCCTGGTTTTTCACAAATATGTCATTTTCAGAAACTGCAGCATGAGATTAAGATTAGAGCAGAGCAGATAAAGGGAAACATGTTTGTTATGTGGGATGGATAAGAGCTGACGATTAACGAAAAACGACAAATTGTGATTATTTTGACTGCATTTCAAAAACACAAAAGACATGTTTTTTTGACCTTATTATATTATCACTTTAAAACATATTAAAATGATCATGGTGTGATTTGTCTCCACGACTGTGTTCATTAAGGATTTGTAGAACAGGATATCTGCATCTCTACAATACTGTGTTACCGTTATTGCAATTTCACTTCAATTCAGAATAATTTTCAGCGCTAGGAACCCAGTCTGCTCTGATTGGCTAGCTGGCCGGCTCTGTTGTGATTGGTCAACCTCTTAGAGATGTCCCGCCCCTTAGCCTATCACATACAATGGGTTGTAGCGCTAGATAATAGAAGCCTGAGTGTTACACAGTGATGTCACTTGTTCCTGAAGTAAACAAAGGAGTCCAATGGAGGCGTTTGAGAGGGACATGCACTAAAACCTATAGCACACACTACAGGAAAGAGATCATTCCCAAAAAGCAGAATAGGGCCTCTTTGATTTGTATATGAAGCTGCAAGAAACATTTCAGACTTGATCTTATAAAAAGTATTTTTAGTATATATATTATTGTTCTGAGATAAAGTCAAGAAAGCGCATTTCCCCTATCTCTCTATAGAAAAACATCTGAAGTACTTAGCTGACACACACACACACACACACACACACACACACACACACACACACACACACACACGCACACTCACACTCACACACACACACACACACACACACACACACACTCTACAGGCTCTTGTTGACTTCCTGTGCGGAGACAGGAAATGATGTCATGCTGGTGTGGGCACAGAAATATCCGGCTGGCATTTATCTCTAAGTGCATGTGTTCGTCTTCACTCTGAAGCACCTGCTGCTCCCTTTCTCCTCTCAGAGCTCAAAATCACAGCTTTCAGTCCGACACCTCCTCTTCCTCTTCCTCCTCTTCCTCCCCTTTCCTTCCATCACATACAGGACCACCATTTCTCCCCCTTTATTTACCCCTCCCCCCCCCTCTCACACAGCAGAGGAGAGACACCTGTTCCTCGCTGACAGAGGAGGAAGAGGAGGGTGATGAAAAGATGGAGAGCATGTGGGGGTGAAGAGGAAGGGCGCGATGATGATGATGATGATGATGGATGATGATGATGGAGAAAGCAAGAGAGGACAGAAAGGGGTAAGGGGAGTAAGGGAGACAGAAACGAAAGACAAGGACAGGAAGTGGTCAGAAAGATAAGATGGAGAGAATGAAGTGGAGGGTTAGGGTTGATCTGAAGGGATGGAAGGATACAAAGACACAGGTGGACGTTAAAGAAGGGAAGAAACATGGTGGAATAGAGAATGAGAGTAAAAGAGACGAATAAAACTAGGAGCTGCGAAGGCGTTGAAAAAGGGGGGGGTGGAATAACATGATGCCTGATGACGAGAAATGTGAGATGGAAAGAAAGGAAAACTCAACGAATCCTGAAACAGCTCATCGAGTGATATCTAGTGGAAATGTATTCCCTATTTCCCCCAAAGAGTCCAACATAACGTGTCGTTATCCACCTGGAACATGCACACAAGTCTTTACACTTGTATAGGAGATGATTTATGGAGAAGGAAAATTGTATGTTTAGGAGAAGATCTGGCTTATGCTGAAAATGAAACAACGAAATTGGCAAGTTACGTGAACAACAAGTCAACCTTTGTGTTCAAATAACTCCACAAGGAGCAGGTTACATGAAAGACACGTCAATGTTGGGGTTAAGTAGCTCAAGAAGTGGCAAATATGTGAAAGAAGCTACTAAAGTAGAACAACAATTCAACCTTTTGGGTAAAAAAGCACCAAATGAAGTGAAGAAATATCCACTTTTTAGCAAAAATAACAAAAGAAGTGACAGGTTAAATGAAGTCAACGTTTGGGTTAAAAGAACTATGGAAGTGGGGAGGAAGATACAATCCCATCAGCTGTTAGTTGTTATTTGAATTTATTACACGGCTTAGTAGTATACTCGATTCTGATTGGTCGAATATATGTGAACATAGGATCTGCTAACAAGGATGTATAAGCACACAGACACACAACACACTCACATATATGCACACACCAATGCAAATATACATGCAGAAATGCACACACTGAATCAGTATGAGCAGTAAAGTCTCTTTCACACACACAAACTCTCTCTCTCTCTCTCTCTCTCTCTCCCACACACACACAAACTCTCTCACACACACACACACACACACACACACACAGAGGAAGTGTGCAGGCTGCAGCAGCAAAGCCGTCATTTGCATGAAAAACTAAGCGGAAGTGAAACTAAAGCTCCTTAATGTACGCACTGTACTCAGACAGACACACACACAGAAACACACACACACAGACACACACACACACACACACAGAAACACACACACACAGACACACACACACACACACACA
>NW_011357966.1:0-4919 GCF_000735185.1 Notothenia coriiceps | reverse complement strand
TAATGTCCCCTGAAGTGATGTATGGTATGTGTGTGTGTGTGTGTGTGTGTGTGTGTGGAAGATACACACATGAAGTCATGAGGTGTTTGCAGTAACTATGAGAAGTGGAAAAAGGCAAATGTTATGTTAGTTGCATAACTCTACTGTAATGCACTTTTTAAAACCAGTAAAAATACCCCAGCTCGATACTGGAGACAATATTCCTCTGGTGAAATTAATTAAGGTCAGCAAATTGAAATTATTGACAGACAAACTGTTTAGGAGGTAGCACAAATAGACGAGTACATTCCTTAAAATGTAGTGACATTTGTATGAGATATTTGAAAAAATAAATATGTATTTCATGTGAAAAATAAATTTAAATTGTAATAATATAGCACATTTAAACAATCACAAAAATAAAGATATATTTATCATTAAAAAACCCAGAAAAGGAAAATAAAACGAGCTAAAAGAGGTTAAAAAAAATACACGAATGAAAGTAACATTGCATTGTAAGATATGAATAGCTTTATATTATAATAAAAGCCAGCAGCAAACAGAAGAGTCTTAATTTAAGAGATGAAGAAAACTGATCAGATAAATCCTTAAAAATAAAATGGTGGAGGAAAATAAATCCGTCTTTGTAATAATAACCGTCATTATGAGATAAAATGGCCGCTCCCTTTGTGATGAGAGAGAGGGAGAGCCGAGCGTTTCTCATTTAGACAGAAATTACTCTCGCTGTTTCTCTCTTCCCCCCCACCCTCGTTGGTTACCGCGGTAACCGTCCAGCTTCGTTAGCGGAGGTGTGACCTCGACTGGGAGCGAGAAGGAAACAGAAAGAGAAGTTTCTGTCCTCCTGTCTGATTTAAAAAGTGAAGCAGAGACAGTGTGGTGATTTGCAACCATTTAAAATATAATATTCAGAATGTATGTATTAATATCACACTGTTCTTATTTATATTTTGAAATATTTTCCTCTTTTGTTGTTTGATATTTTAGGGAACATTTTACTTCCTAACACAGATTTAAGTCCTGCATTTTTTACAGTGTATCCACCGTGTGTGTAGTTCACGTAGAGAAAAAACTAAGGTCAACAACGGACTTCATTTTCTTTGTCTACTGCTAAACTACAAGCAACAACATGGAGGTCAAAGGGCGCAGAGGCCTCAGGTATATTAAAGCATCTAATAACCCCCACAGGTCATGAAGGTGAGAGAGGACACATTTGACATCTGTAATCAGAACACAAGAGAAAGGAGAAGTGGTGTCGCTGCAGAATACATAATGAGAAGATACTTCTGTAGAAGTGACGGTGAGCAGAGTCTCGATTAAACACACGGAGAAGGACTTCTGTAATCAGAGATACTGTATGTGTCCCTCAGTGGGGATATTTACAGCAAGAGAAAAGTGCATTCATGAGGTCATTAAAGTTTCATACGACGTAGAGGTGGCTGTTGAAAAGTAGGCTCAAAAAAGAGGGATGTTTTTTTCTCTTCGCTTTTTAAATGTGTGATTGCTGCATAGTAGAAGAAACAGCGCTGTGTGTGTGTGTGTGTGTTAATGTGTGTGTGTGTGTGTGTGTGAGCGGTGTCACTTCCTCTTCCTGTGAAAGAGGCGGCTTCGTATAAAGGACGAGATAAACCGTGTCATCCAAACACCCTCCNTCTCCAGGAAATGCATGTAAGTCAATGTAATGTCCCCTGGTGATGTATGTGTGACACACACACACACACACACACACACACACACACACACACACACACACACACATACATCACCAGGGGACATTACATTGACTTACATGCATTTCCTGGAGACTTACCTAACTAACCCTAACCAAGTCTTCACCCTAAAATTAATGATTCCCCTCATGGGGACCTCCATTTTGTCCCCATAAGGGAGGCGAGTCCCCACACGTGACTGTGTAAACATGGATCTTACCTGGTGTAGCTTTTTGTCCTCTGGCTCAGTTCAGAAAGTCCACAACTGGTCACAGCTCCTGGGGGACAAAGAGAGGAAGAGGATGATGAAGAAACACAGTAATTGTGTGTATATCCACCTGGTGTAAACACACTGTGTGTACTGTAAGAAGATGTGTAACAACATGGCTGCCTCATGGACTGGAGAGCAGGAGTCCCTGAATGCAACACACCAGCAGTACATTTTAAAAGTAGTTTATCATGGTCCCATCATGGTTCTTACTAAACATTTACAGATACAATCATGGATGCTTAAGCAGTTTTCCATAGTTCGTAACCTCCATAAGAATACATGATCAGGTCGGGCAGAAAAGTAAAGTTAAGATGCATTTATGTACTTTTATTTTGGGGTAATTCATCTTAGGAAACACCTTAAAGCAATAGATTGATATTGAAGGACACTGTTTGCTTTACAGGAGAGACAGAAACCATTACTGTGAGGCTACAGCTAGATGCTAGTTAGCGTAGCTTAGCACAAAGACTTGAAACGGGGGGAACAGCTAGCTTAGCTCTGAGCTAACGTATTACCCTGCTACTTTCTTGCCTGCTTATCAAGCGCACATCTTCAATAAACTTGACAGAAAACTCAAAAAGTGCTGCTTAATTATACATAAAAAGACTTAGGAATAAATTATAGAATATAAAAATGCCAAACTTCCATTAGCTCTCCTGAAAAAAGGTTTAAAATAATGCTTGAATATAAAAAACAGGATTCAATGCACCACCTTGATCGTCACAAAATCAACATGAGCATTGGTTAGATTAAGATCTTAACGTCCAGGTGTTCACAAACTTCTACTTTTTTTAATCAAAAGGTAATCAGAATCTTTCGGTGTGAAGAAGTGACATGCTGCGGTTTTTAATCTAACATTTCTAAAATACTCTTTGTGGATTGTTTGACGCTTCAAACCCCAAATGAAAACAGGTGACGTTGAGTCTCAGGATCAATCGAGTCAGCCGTCTGTCGTCTGGATGGAGCCCGTTGGGGTTTCTGTCCCTTCCCCCCCGCTGAGATTGGATTTACTTTCATCCCCTGATAGTTTTGTTCTTATCTTTCTTATGGATATGCAAATAACTCAACATACAGCAGTGACTGTCTCTGGGTTTTAATTGTGATAACTCCACAGTGGCAGATAACATGGAGGTCTGCAAACGATTGTTTAATATTTAAGATTTATCCACGACAAAATTCTCAATTTGAAACAGATCAAATCAAGCTAATGCAAAATACAAATACAATAGTGTACAATAGCATATCAAATACAAATACACTAGTAGTACAAATACAAATAGAGTTCCTGTTTTCTTTGATTTTAATAAACAAGTGATGATTCAAAAGAAATACTGAATTATTTGAAATATATTTATACATTTTTTATTGAACTTTTCATTCATCTATTTCAAGATCACAGTTAAAGAAAAACAAAAACGTTGAATATTTGTACAGACCTGCCTCATGTGCGTCAGTAAGATGTCCTACACTTCCCCTAATACAACTAGACATCCCTCATCATAGTGTGAGCTCAATAGGATTTTCTCTAAACTTTATTTAAACTTATACGGAGCCGTAAGTTACTGCAAGAACAAGAAATGAGAGTTTCCCAGTGAGAGAAAGTGAAACTCGTAAACTAAACTCGAAACTAAACCATCAGTTTTATCGTTGTAGTACTTCTGGTTTCATTTATGTGGGTGGGAATATGTATATTTCCTCCCGTTATGCCTGAGACCCAGCGGCAGTAAATCGATCGTGACTCACATCCGAATAACTGAACACATGTGGTTGTAACAAAACCAATCTGATACTCTAATAATCCGAAAAGCGATGAAACAAAACTATGATATGGTTATTTAAATGAGCTGTCTATACATTACGTTGAAGGCTTTTTGATCCGTATCCTGTATGGATGTTGTCAGTTGTGTTTTTTCACATTACAAAACAGGGATTTAGCTTTCCTGTCTGACGCATAAATGCATGAAGTGAGACTAATTACAAGCTGTTCAGAAAGTAGGCCAGTTTGGGTAAAGGTCTCTCTCTCTAGCTGTGTCTCAATTTGGAAACAAGCTGTTAGCTAGCCAGTTAGCAACAGTGGTAGCAAATCGTTACAGACTTCTCAAATGACTTAATGGTGGCTTCTATTTGACACACGCATAGTGGTACTTTCTTTACATAGTGAAACAAAACAACTGTATACTTGTATTTTGAGTAAGCTGTGTTCACTGCAACATAGAAAACATGGTGGTTGTTGAGTTTAGGAAATGTCCTGCCTTCCGCATTTGACTTTTTGACCTTTGTGAGAGCACCGTGCATTCTGCCCACTTCCTTTTTTGACATACCGGTACTTAAAATGTCACATGTTAAGTATACAAATAATAAGAGACAGCCTTTCTCTTTGTATCTCCCTCTATCACACCTGACATTACCTCCATTTGAGTAAACAGCAGTTAGGCTTCTTTCCCTGTCTCACACACACACACACACCCCCACACACACACTAAAACACACACACACACACACACACACACACACACACACACACACACACACACACACACACACACACACACACACACACACACACACACACACACACACACACACACACACACACACTAAAACACTGAGCAGAAAAGTGTGTCAGCAGCTGGGAGAATAGACACACTCTTCTGTTGGCACAGCTTGAAAACCTTTCATCTCCTCATCCTCCTCTTCCTCTATGTTTCCTGTTATCTCCTTTCCTCATGTCATTTCCTCCCTTGTGCACTTGTTTCGTCTCCTCTCCTCTTGTATCTCATACCCTCATCACTTATGTCATCTTCCTCTCCTCCTCCTCCTCCTCCTCCTCCTCCTCCATGAATATCTCACCGGTAATAAAACTAAACCCCAGAGGAGTAATTTATCAGGAGTAGCAGACCAGTGTGTGTGTGTGTGTGTGTGTGTGTGTGTGTGTGTGTGTG
>NW_011357965.1:0-2003 GCF_000735185.1 Notothenia coriiceps | reverse complement strand
AACAACACGGGAGGAACTTGTTAATGATCTGAAGGCAGCCGGGACCACAGTCACCAAGAAAACTATTGGGAACACACTACACCATAATGGATCAAATCCTGCAGCTCTGCAAAGCCCCCTGCTCAAGAAGGAACATGAACGACCCGGCTGAAGTTTGCCAATGAACATCTGAATGATTCAGAGAAGGCTTGAGAAAGATGATGTGGTCAGATGAGACCAAAATTGCGATTTTTGGCATCATCTTGACACGCCGTGTTTGGAGGAAGAGAGATGCTGACTATAACCTCCAGAACACCATCCCCACCGTCAAACATGGAGGTGGAAACATTATGCTTTGGAGGTGTTTCTCTACTAAAGGGACAGGACGACTTACTGCATCGAGGAGAGGATGTACGGGGCCATGTACCGTGAAAATCTTGGCCGATTACATCCTTCCCTCAGCCAGGACACTGAAAATGGTTCATGGATGGGTCTTCCAGCAGGACAATGACCCTGAACATACGGCCAAGGCAACACAGGAGTGGCTAAGGAAGCACATTTAGGTGATGGAGGGGCCTAGCCAGTCTACGGACCTTAATACCATGGAAAATCTGTGGAGGGAGCTGAAGCTTCGAGATGCCAAGCATCAGACTCAAAACCTTTAGGATTTGGAGAGGATCTTCAGAGAGGAGTGGACCAACAACCTTCCTGAGATGTGCACAAACCTGGTGACCAACTACAAGAAGCGTCTGACCTCTGTCTGTCCAACAAGGGTTTCTCCACCAAGTTTAAGACATGTTTTGCAAGGGGATCAAATACTTACTTCCCACAGTTAAATGCAAATCAATTTTTATCTTTCATATAATGTCAATTTCTGGACTTTCTTTTTGATATTCTTATTCTCACTGTTCAAATAAACCTACCATTACAATTATAGACTGTTCATTTATTTGTAAGTGGGCAACTTACAAAATCTGCAAGGGATCAAATAATTATTTCCTCCACTGTACCTTTAAATCAAAGCAACACGGCTGTGTGACAGCCGTGTGTGTGTGTGTGTCTCACCCTGGAGGTGTTTTCCAGGCCTTGTCTCTGTCGGAGGATCTTGAGTCTCTCGTAGTAGACAGCTGGTTTCAGCTCTTCACAGTTGCTGCTCACACTGAAGTCCACGCCATGCTGAGGGATCACTGCAGACACAAAGATACACACATGTTACTATACATAGCTGAGTTCATTGTGAGCAGAGCACACAGACAGCTTCCACTGCACCTGTGGAGGTCTGGATGCGAGCTTTTCCCTCTCTCTCAGACTCGATCATGCGCAGGCCTCGCTCCACATAGCTCTGGAAGAACTGCGACGTGTTTTTGAGGAAGGGCTCCAGGTCTGCATCAGAGTAATTTTGTTTGTATTCGTACAACTCCGTCAAACCCTGAGAACCAGATAACAGCATGTTTTACAACCACTGGGACATAATATAACTTTGGTTTTATGTCTGTATAGGTTATTTTACAGTTAAAACTGTAAAAAAAAGCATTCCATCAAGAGTGATTTTTTTAGAAAGGAGCTGAGCTGACCTCTTTAGTGTTCTCCTTGGAGCCGATCTTCTTGAAGATTTCCGACAGAATGTCACTGACATTACCCTTTGACATCCGATCCTCCTGGAAAAAGACAAATGTACATTCTGTTAGATACAGTCATCCCATAAACAACATCTGAAGAGCCAGAAAGCATGGCCTTGTCAGGATATGTTGGGTTTGTGATGCTCACCGTGCGCAGACCACTCTTCTCGTTGCCTCGGTCACTCTTCTGTCCAGACAGGTTTCCAGAGTGTTTGACCACCCGTCTCAGGTGGGCCTCCAACTCCGACTCATTCCGATTCTCTATCATGGACAGGTGGTCCAGGATCTGTTTGTCAGAGCATTGATAGAAGACATGTTTCCACACACACACACACACACACACACACACACACACACACACACACACACACACACACACACACACACACACACACACACACACAC
>NW_011357964.1:0-3942 GCF_000735185.1 Notothenia coriiceps | reverse complement strand
GTTTTTCTGCATGTAAACGGTCTGCAGAGTCACAAACCCTCAAAGTACACCCTGTAGGGAGTTAAACTCTAACACAGAGAAGACCTGTCTATGCTGCCCCAGAACGCCTCGTTGGACATTTCTCTTTTTCTTCCTGGGTACAGTGACGTGCCCATACCCAAATGGACCCATTGGTCCAAATTGATCAATCCGCGGACTTCCTCACACACTCAATCTTTTCTCAGCTGCAGCTCCGCCGATTTCTCCTCCCTGAGGCGGCGGGACGCGGCGAGGCTGTGAGTCGGTGTGTGAGAACACACACAAACTCCCAGCTAGGCTGCAGGTGTGTGTGTGTGTGTGTGTGTGTGTGTGTGTGTGTGTGTGTGTGTGTGTGTGTGTGTGTGTGTGTGTGTGTGTGTGTGTGTGTGTGTGTGTTCGGGCTGGTTCCGCGGTGTCTCGCTGTTTCGCGGGCGGCCACTGGGCTCACAGGGAGGGGGGCAGGAGCTCCAATAACCTGTTTAGGACAGAGAGTGAATAGTACACATAGGCCTACTACTAATACTGCTGTAGAGAAACCAATGTGAGTTTGGAAAATTGCACAGTATAAATCTATTTTAGTAGACCTCAACAATGGAATCATGATCAGTAGAAATGGCCATGACATGGGACCTTTAAGCAACAGAGAGGTTAAATCCGTACACCTCATCATTATGTGTTCCACTGTTGGAGATATATTTAAATGAATATGCATAGCAGCCTCATCATTTGTAAAAAGGAAGACCATGCAGGGAAATGTCCAGCAGCTTTATACTTGATGGAACTTATCGCAGGGCACTTTCTATGTTTGCCGGAGCTAACAGGTAATCCATATCTAATTTGGTGAATTCAGCGGGGCAATTTAAGGAAAGACATTAAATAAAATTGATATTGATTGCACGATGGAAGCCTTCATTTCATGCAGGGCTTAATTCCTTTGCCCCCTTTGAGCCAAATCAACCAGAAAGTGATCCTGTTTCACTGCCTACATTTTACAGGAGCATTGTACTTATGTAGAAACAGAGTACAACCAATGAGTGACTTGATTAATACAAATGCAATGGGGCACCCTTGACATCTCTTGAGCATGTAATGGAGGAACCCATCAGAGAAATTTAAAATAAACGGAGTGAAACGGTGTCTTCAGAGAGCAAATAAAGTTACGGCATGTTATTTAAGAAAATGGCAAATATTCAAGGTAATGGGTATTTCTTTCAAACCCAGACTAGTTTAGAGCTATATTTGTTGGCTACATAGTTTTATTCCACCTTTATTTACTGTCTTTCGAGATGACAAACCTGATAAATGCATTAGTTAGCGGTTAGCTTGTTAGCTGCTATTAACTGTATAGAAAGCATTACTCTTCTGTAGAGCAGTTGATACTTCAAGGAGGGGCAAAACGGCAAGTAAACAACGCTAACTATCTTCATTTTGGATTCTCTGGCTCTCTGTTGGCTTAAAGATCAACACAATGAAGACAGCTTGCTATTTTGAATCCAATTATTGCAGAAGTGGAATCAATGATGAAGACCAAGGCTCATGAAGAGACATTTTGGAGCTCGTTTGCAATCCTTAGCAGCCCAAAAACGGTCCGAAAGCCAACGACGGAAGCAGTGTCAGACACATCCCGATGTTTTCATGAAGCAAATTAAACTACACTTGAGATATTCTGTTGAACCCCTATAGTTTACTCGTTAGCTCGTCAGTCACAAATGTACGCTGGGTATAATGCTGGTGTGTGGGCAGGCCTCAAGGGTTAAGGTACTATGTATTCCTATATTCGTTGATACAAATAAAACATTTTGGATTCTCTGGCTCTCTGTTCGCTTAAAGATCAACACAACGAATCCAATTATTGCAGCAGTGGAATCAATGATGAAGACTAAGGCTCATTAAGAGACATTTTGGAGCTCTGGGTGCAATCCTTGGCGGCCCAAAAACATCGGTGTCCTTCTCCAGATTTCAACGGGAATTAATAGATTTTGCCGCTAATTTCCACTGGGTATAATGCTGGTGTGTGAGCAGGCCTCAAGGGTTAAGATAATTGTGTGTATTCCAATATTGGTTGATAAAAAATGAAACAAAAACAGAACAAATGCTCGGCAAACTTCACTTTTTATTAGTCAATTTATTGAACATGTTAGAAACAAAACAAACAATAATTATTATAACAAAGAGAAGCAAAATAAAAAAACGTTCAAGGTATAAAAGAATACATTCTCAAATGGTTTCTGTCATGTTCAAAAGGGGCAAGAAGAAGCTTAAAAACGTTTCTGGTCCAACCCAGTCTAGCGTACATTATTTATGAAAAAAAAACTTTAGGCACGATGAAATGGAAAGGGTGTGCGAAGCTCAGAGGGGAGTATAAAACATCTGACTTCACAACGAAAGATAAATCGGCTATACGTAAATAAATTGGTGTTTAAAAAACCAAAAAGAAAGTGGTATTAAAGCAAGCCAACTGTACCTGACGGAGACAGATGTGAGTTCTGTCTGCTCTCCGGAAACAGAAGACAGATCTGTAATAACAGCAGATGGACCCGGCTTTCCGTTTCCCTGTCATTTCTTTGCAATATAATTAAAATATGTGGTTTTTTCACACTAGAGTAGAAAATATGATGTGTGCCGGTGACAAGAAAAGTGCTTCCTTTAGCGTAGAATTGACTCGTAAAAACGTGCGTGATCATTCAGGTTTAAGACAGTTATTGAAAGAAACAGTCATATGCAATGGTGATTATGGTGTTTACGAGAAGGCCTCCATTCAGTTGTGGAAAAATGTTTCGGTTTTCTTTTAACATAAATCAGAAGGTAATGTGTCTGTGTTTATTCTCCTTTTAAATGTCTGTAGTTGTTCTCCCCTCCCAGCAGAATACATGGTTATTATGTTGTCAATGCTTTCGCTTTAACTTTAACAGGAAGCTGACGGTTAAAAAAAATAGCATGCCAACTTTTTTTTGTGTACACCATGGCTTAGTAGTTAACTCTTAATACCTTAACTTGTCCAAAAGCTTTGAAATTGCATTGCATATTCTAGTTTTTCCTATATGACCAAAATGATTTTTTTTGGTGTTTAATTAGTTTGAAATACATTTTGAATACATTTGTAGGTAGTAAGAATAACAATAATTAAGTTCATAAATAGTTGATTGGCCGAAAGGGAGGGGCTTAACAAATATAAACCTCTGACCACAAGTGATTTTGGGGATACTCTGATGGTGGCTGCAGAGCAGGGAGGTACCAGTTTACATTTCTTAGAGCTATATATTAATGTTTGTCTATTTTGGACTGGACGTCCTTTTTGGCTGTAAATAAAAGCACTTATATTTTGTGTGACTCTAACCATCTTATTAATTCCTTAATTATTGCATTGACACTTTTTGTAACAGGGACACCTTACGATAAAATAGAATCCAGTGTATGGGCACACAACACAACTTCCAACAGAGCTGGTCTTAACAAAATAAGTGGCCCATTAGTTGAAAGCCAATGACGAAGGATTGCATAATGTCATGGTTTCCATTCACACTGCATGTTCTCGTATACATCTGAGTGGCCATCTGCAGCGCGAGGCAGTGATCAGGCCATGATGCCCTGTAATTGAACTGTCCGGGGAGTGTTGTGGATGGTGTGTGTGTGTGTGTGTGTGTGTTTGTGTCATGCTGTAATTGAGGTATCCATAGCAGACTGCAGGGATGTTCATTGATTACTGTGTCAGACAAAGCTGCTCGCACATGGTATGGTCCGCCGTTTATTAACTTCTCCAACACAAACGTAACACACACACACACACACACACACACACACACACACACACACACACACACACACACACACACACACACACACACACACACACACACACACACACACACACACACACGCACACACGCACGCACGCACGCACGCACGCACGCACGCACGCACACA
>NW_011357963.1:0-1496 GCF_000735185.1 Notothenia coriiceps | reverse complement strand
ATGCTCTTAATATCTTTCATTTTTGTAAAGCACTTTGAATTGCCTTGTGTTGAAAAGTGCTGTATAAATAAACTTGCCTTGTGTCGCAGTAAAACCGCCATCGCCGTGGACACGATCATCAACCAGAAGCGTTTCAACGAGGGCACGGACGAGAAGAAGAAGCTTTACTGCATCTACGTGGCCATCGGGCAGAAGAGGTCCACCGTGGCTCAGCTGGTGAAGAGGCTGACGGACGCCGACGCCATGAAGTACACCATCGTGGTGTCTGCCACCGCCTCTGATGCCGCGCCGCTGCAGTACCTCGCCCCGTACTCCGGGTGCTCCATGGGAGAATTCTTCAGAGACAGCGGGAAACACGCTCTCATCATCTACGACGATCTGTCCAAGCAGGTACAGTCCCAGGAGACTTTGACACAGAAGCAATCGTTTTACATTCATGCTGCCCGATGTTCACTGAGCAAGTGCGGGTTGGTCTGCCATATTGGACAGCAACCCAAGTAGGACATTTGACAAAGCGGCGTTTCGCAAAGAACAACCAAAAAAAAAAACGACCACATAGATCTAAACGAGATAAACGAGTAATTGTTATAACAACGTAATTTCCCGATTATTAGAGACAAAATCATTTTAGAAATCAACTCGTACTGAATGTCCTCTTCCAATATGAGTTCCACATGCTAACAAAGGTATCCCAACTGTAGCTGAGAACATGACAGGATGTGTGATTACCGAGAAGAGCATCAGGACTGTTTGAGGCATATGATAGCTATGTGATTAACATGATGATTCAGCCTCTATGGAGAGAGACATATGACAAGCATGATCATTTCTGACGTGGAGCTAATCTGAAGTAAACATTGAATACTGCTTTCTATTCCTCCATCTTGTGACTGTGTAACTCCCTCTCTTGGATATCAGCATGTGAAGGACACTGTTTGAGATTTTGAGTAAAAAGTCAGGATTTTGAAAAAAGTCAGAATTTTGATATTCTGAGAAACTACAGAATTTTGAAAATTTGAGAGAAAGTCAGGATTATGATAAAAAGTCATAATTTTGAGATTTTCTGAAAAAAGACATGATTTTGAGATTTTGAGAAAAAATACAGAATTTTGAGATGAAGTCATAATTTTAAGATTTTCTGAAAAAAGACATAATTTTGAGAATTTGAGAAAAAAGACATAATTTTGAGAAAAAAATCATAATTTTGAGAGAAAGCCAGAAAAAAGCCAACATTTTGAGAAACAACTCAGTATTTTGCACATGACAGGATGTATGATTACATAGAAGAACTGGTATTCCTCCATCTTGTGACTGTGTAACTCCCTGACTTGGATATCAGCATGTGAAGGACATTGTTCAGGAACTAGTTGATGCCCTGTATGTGATGACTACCGTAATTTTCGGACTATAAGGCGCACCTGAATATAAGCCGCAGACAGGTCGGACATAACCCGACTTACTCGGTTTCCTAACCCCGCCGTACGTTTAAAACGGGG